>NC_061111.1:218355406-218655406 GCF_002878395.1 Capsicum annuum | reverse complement strand
AACAATCACTTACGATGATCCAAATTTTCTCAGACACACTATTAAAATACATATCACCAAATCACATCATCCACATGAAATCACAACATCAACACCAAATCAAGATAAAATAGGAGAAATAGAGTTTAAAGAATTGTACCTCAAATTTATTTCAATTTCCAAATTGTTCTACAGAGCCAATAAACTCAAGACCTCGACTCAGCAAACTCAAAACGGACCTACAAACTCGATCAAATTCAAAGAACCGAGCAAAACCACGATTGACCCACTTAAACCGTTCCTATTTTTAGTCATTTTTCAGTAAGGTTTCCATAAAAATAAGAGTATTTTCCTGGCTAGTCTCTGATGGATTACTGCTGTGACAGTATCCAAAAATGATCAGGGGTGTTTTCTGTTCGGTTTTCAATGAAAAAATTGGTCGCCAGAACAGTAATCGTGGCGGGGCTGCTTGTTTCTCTCCTCTCTCACATAATTTTGCTCTCTCTTTTCTTTGATTACTTCCGTTTCTTGATCCCTCTCTATTTTCCCACATTTCCCTTCGTTTATCTCTGTTTTCTATGTATGTGACTATATGTGCAGTGTGTATATTATGAAGGGAATTTTTCTCAATGTGAGTGGTGTATTGTTGAGTTACCAGTTGTATTGTTATTGTATATAGATGGTGAGTGACGGTGTGTGTGAGTGCATTAATCCCCCTTGTAAATTGTGAGGTGTATGTGTATATAATGGAGAAAAATAACCAACTGTGTGTTAATATTGTTCTTCTTTTTCCAATTATGTTATGGTAAAAGTAATCAAAATGTGAGTAGGGTAGGGGTGGGGTATGAGGGTATGGGGGTGAGGTAGGAAGTTGGGGTGGTTAGGTAGGGTAGTGAGGTGGTTAATTTTGATTGGATGGGTGGTTAATTTGTTAGGGTAAGGTGTTAAAGTTGTTAGAATTTTTGTTATTTTTGTGAAAGAATTATGGAATCGGGTGGGGGTGTGTGATAAGGTAAGGTAAATGAGTAAATATAATATTGGGGAGGAATAAAATTACGTGTCTACATCATGCCCCTCTTTGTATGTAAACATAAAGTATTTTCATACAAAGAAGTAGATAACGAGACAAAATTTTGATCAGACCATTATTCAAAGAAAGAAATAGAAGGAAAAAGGACAACCGAGTTGAAGTGTCAAGTGAGGTCCCATCGAGGTTCCGGTTTGCGGCTCTGTCATTGTATCCAAAATGAAAATTACAAGTTAAAAACATAAATAAAATCACAAAAGTCCTATCTATACAGCTTTCCTTGATTCTTAACTTGCTATTTCATCACCCTATTCTTCAGGCAGGCTTTTGACTTGCAATTTCTTCACCCTGTTCTCCAGGCGGGCTCCTGACTTGTAATTTCTTTAACTTGTTTCTTGGCTTTCAATTTCTTCACCCTGTTGTCCAGCCAGGCTCCTGACTTGTTTTTTTTTCAATATGTTGACTTTGAATTTCTTTATCTTGTTGCTTGACTTTCATTTTGTTCACCTTGTTGCTTGACTTTCCATTTATTTTCCCTGTTCTTTAGGCGGGTTGCTGAAATCACATCAAAAACTAGAAAGAAAATTATTCCAAATAAAGATTATTATAACGAGAGATTCCATTTGCCAGAAAAGTAAAGTTCTAAACAACAAGAATTAATTTTTTTCCAGTTTATCATTAATTTTTTTCCAGTTTATCATTAGAGGACTATGGGTTAATTGGAATGATTCGACTAGAAAGTGCATCTTTTAGGAATCAAGGGGAATGACTCGACTAGGAAGCACATCTTCTAGGAGTCAAAGGGAATGACTCGACTAGAAAGTACATCTTCTAGGAATTAGGGGGAATGTCTCGACTAGGAAGTACATCTTCTAGGAGTCAGGGGGAATGAATTAAAAGGAAAGTACATCTTATAGGAGTCAAGGAGAATGATTAAACTAAAAAGTACATTTTCTAGGAGTTAAGGGGAATGACTCGACTAGAAAGTACATCTTCTAGGAGTTGAGGGGAATGACTCGACTAAAAAGTACATCTTCTAGGAGTTGAGGGGAATGAATCGACTAGAAAGTACATTTTCTAGGAGTAGGGAGAGTGACTCAACTAGAAGATATATTTTCTAGTAGTCAAGGGGAATGGATCGACTAGAAAGTACATCTTCTAGGAGTCAATACTTAAGTTAGGAAGTACATCACCTAACAAGTAAAATTCAAATTACCCAATCAAGGAAGTGTGTCTCCTTACCAATGCCACTTGAATTAACAAAACAAGGAAGTGTGTCTCCTTACCAATGCCTCTTGAATTACCCAAAAAAGAAAGTACGTCACCTTATAAATGTCGCTTGAATTACCTAAACAAGGAAGTGTGTCTCCTTACAAATGCCGCTTAAATTACCCAAACAAGGAAGTGTGTCTCCTTACAAATGTCTCTTGAATTACCCAAACAAGGAAATGTGTCTCCTTACAAATACCACTTGAATTACACAGACAAGGAAATGCGTCTTCTTACAAATGTCACTTGAATTACCCAGACAAGGAAATGTGTCTCCTTACAAATGCCACTTGAATTACCCAGACCAGAAAATGCGTCTCCTTACAAATGCCACTTGAATTACACCGACAAGGAAATATGTCTCCTTACAAATGACACTTGAATTACCCAGATGAAGAAATGCATTTCCTTACAAATGCCGCTTAAATCACCCAAGGAAATGCGTCTCCTAGGGGTTAACTACTCAACTAAAAAGTATATTTTCTAGGAGTAAAGGCTTAAGTTAGGAAGTGAACCACCTAACAAGTAAAACTTGAATATCCACCAAGGAAATGTCTCATAAGGGTCAAGTGGAATGACTCAACTAGAAAATGCACTTATAGAAGTGAAGGTTAAATTTAGGAAATACATGACCTAATAGTGAAACCTGAATTACTTAGATAAGGAGGAGCATCTCCCAAGGGTTGCATGGAAGGAATCAACTAGAAAGTACATCTTCTAGGAGTAAAGGCTTAAGTTAGGAAGTATGTCACCTAGCAAGCCAAAAATTAAACTACCCTAACAAGAAAGTGTGTCACCTAAGGTTTAAGTGGAAGGAATCAACTAGAAAGTGTGACTTCTAGGAGTGAAGGTTCAATTTAGGAAGTGCATCACCTAATAAATAAATTTGAATTACCCGAACAATGAAGTTTGTCTCCTAGAGATATTGGTTTATGCATTTTACCATGGTTTTAACCACCAAACTTGTATAGCAACATGGCCTCTTGCATTTGTAGAAGTGAGAAATTATGGCCTTTTGATATTTTAGGCTCTAAAGTCCTTGATTTGAAGGTAACATGCATTCCTGTTTCATATAAAGAAAACTTGTGAGTTTTAAAACATAGTGGTTGGTTTGTGGCTTTAGCTTTTGCAGCAATCGCTCTTGTTCTCGTCACATTTGTCCTTGCTTCCAACTATTAGCATATGTCATTGACTTGCTACATAATTGACCCAAACTCAGATTATTAAGAGTGACTCTGAAATAAACATAGCATCTCTATTTTGCCATGCTTCTTAGATAAAACCTTTGAACCTTGATATTTTCATGAGTTCCTAGACTTATCTGTTGACAAAACTTTCTGCATTCCTTATTTTGGCTCACAATTGTATCTGTTTTATGTGCTGACATTTTTTCTTGATTTATGTAATTGAAGAAGTTGGTAGTCAGTTTTGAAATATTTTTTGACTTTTTTTGACATGGACTTGAATCAAAGACCCAAGAAAAATGACAATGATTTTTTATTTGGATAACTGACTCAAGAAAACAAAAATAAAACTATAGAGAAGAAAGAACAGACAATGAATGTCCTCATTGAAACTGAGAAAAGAAAAATTTATCTGAAAGTGACAGTCAACTCTAATGATTATGACATGCATTTTGGATTAAGCTTCCTGATCTTTTCATCCAATCTTTCACCAATTGTTGCTGAGTTAATGACCCTGAAATTGAGTTACTTCCTTGGGCCAATCACTTTCAGAAACCTCATTCGGCTATTGACACCTTGAAGGGTTTATGCCAACAATCCTCTCTCATTTTCTTTCTCTCGGCTCACCATTGCCCTATGGTGTCCGTAAGGATTTTCACCAATGAGACTCTTATTTTTATTTCTCTCAACTCAGAATTGTCTTACGGTGCCCACGAGGGTTTTCACCAATAAGACTCTCTCATTTTTATTTCTCTCCCAATTCCTTATGCTAAGAGGACAAGTAGTTCCCAAAATGCATCATCATATCCATTGCATACTTAGCCTTAACATTCTCAAAGTTTGATCTGAAGGTATTTCTTTGGTTGTAACTTAGATTTTGGATAAGGTTAGAAAAAAAGGACGACATGAGGCTCAAACAACACTTGAAGTGGGGTGAGACTTACAACTTTTAGAATTGACTCAAACAAAAAAAATTAACTCATGCCCCAGTTTCTTTTGACTGGGTAACTCTAAATTGTTTATTTGATTGGATTGAGCCCAGAGTAGGGAAACCTACGTATCTCACCCCTGAGAGAGGAGAATCAGGTCTCACGTAGTTTTGTTAACTCATTTTTTGTTTGATTTTGATTTCTTTTTTTCTCTCTCTTTTATTGACTATTTTCTCTTGGGATTTTTCTGACTCTATATTTATTGACTCTCTTCTCTTTTCTTTCTTTTAGACATATTTGTCTTTTTTTTTCTTGAAATATTTTGACTTTGTTCTTTTGCTCGATACTTTTCTTTTGAGTTTTGCTGACTCCATCTTGATTCCAAAAAAGGGGTATGAAAGAAAATAGAACTAAAACTCAAATGGGGGTAAAAAAGGATGGAACAATGTTTGGATAATAGAATGAAATGCCTTGTCATATAAATCCTTAAAAATACAAGTACAACTTATGCAATATGAAGTGAAAGATGAAGATCATTTGTTACATTTTTTTAGCACTAACTTTCACTGAGCCTGTGCGTCACTACCTTTTTTGTAAATTCCACCTTTGTTGTACATTTCTCACATCGAATGACTCATGCTTTCGTAGAGCTAATTTTCTTTCTGTTCCTCTTTATATAGGATCACACATCCACTGTTTTCCTTAATTAAGACATCCTTTTTCCATTGATGACCAAGTTATTCTTGTGATTCTGAAAATAATTGCCTTAAATTAGAAAGAAGGCTTCAACATGCTGAAATGAAACTAAACTATCCTAACTATGCTTTACCCGATGCCTTAGCCCTTGATCACGATCATCTTCCACAACATAATACGTTGGGGCATTTCTAGATGAATAAATACATATGGCCTCTGGGCATTCCCTAGATAAATGAATACAATTGATCCAAATGCTGTAAACATAACATTCAACAAAGATTTCAAATTATCCAACAATTCACAATTCCAGAATTTGCCTACCCGGCCAACCGTTTGCCTGCCAATTTTAACCCATCATGATACTATTGCATTTAACAACATCAAAATCAATCAACATAGTAAATTAAATAAACTAAATAAAATTACGAATTACCCAACTTTCAATACCACCCCAATTACGAATTATCCCCAAATTAATTTCAAATTATTTGATTATCCAATTCACACAATCAATTGATCAATATCAATAATCACTGACGACGATCCAAATTTTCTCAGACATACTATTAAAATACATATCACCAAATCACATCATCAATACGTAAGCACAATATCAACACCAAATTAAGATAAAATAGGAGAAATAGAGTTTAAAGAATTGTACCTCAAATTCATTTCTATTCCCAAATTGGTCGACAGAGCCAACTGTAATGCCCTAATTTTCTAAACCGGAATGCTACACGATGCTCATGACCCCATAGGACCACAAGCTGACCCATGACTGATATCTGTACCTGTACACTGCATAATATAATATAAAAATATGGAAACATGTACTGAAAGGCCATAAGGTTCAAATCTAAATAAATATCTGATAAGAACAATGTTTGAAAATGGTATGACAATACCAAAACAAATTTAAAATAACTATCTGACATGCTATAGCCTGAAAGCCTCTAAACTGTCTGAATAAGGAGTTGATAGGACATGTCCCCAACTAACTTCAATTACTGAAATAAACTGAAAACTAAAATAGTAATTAAATCAACATGTCCTCGAGAGATGAGGACTCACTTCTGACTCTGACTGTTGAGATTGGAATCTACTGCTGATCTGAAGCTCGTGCCTCTAAACCTATGGTATAAGACACCATAGCGTAAATATGTCAATACTTTGAATGTATTGGCATGCAAGTGAGGTAGGCTAAATTCAAAAGGGTTATATACATGAACAATGTTGATTGATATGAATATGAGAGTATATGCATACATAAATAACTATAATTAAACTCGCAGTGATGCTGACTACGAAGTCTGAACACTGACAAGATGAGCTTACTGATATTGATTAATTGAGTTTACTGATATTGATATGTAAGTCACTACTAAGTGAGGAACTGATACTGTATTTTTTGGATACTAAAGGACTGAAACTATATTAATGATACATGAATAACTATTTCTAATAGTTTTGATTATAAAGAACTGGTCTGGTTGACTGTATCTGGCAGTCTAATTATAAAGAATTAATCTTATTGACTGTACCTGACAATCATGAATATGAATACTGGTAATATGAGTTCTGATAACTGGTATAACTGATAACATGAGTGGCTATATCTGACAGCCAAAAATATAGTGGAACTAGCTGAGTTCTATATTGCTAGGTGACTGTAGCTGACAGTCCTAAGTCTAAAGAACTATCTGAGTTCTATTACTGAAACTGAGACTGAGACTGAAACTATGGGATGTATTCATCTAACCGACATGCCCTGAATCTAAATTGGTGGGGTCCAAACTGTAACCATATCTAGAAGTGTGTCAATACCGTGCCACGGGTAGAGATAATATGCGAGTAAACCTTATTTTATTTGGGAGCTCTTTTCGTCTGCCCTTGTTATCAGGTAAACTCAAATGAGATTTATTAGTCTTATATATAGGTACATCTCAACATACGATGGCTACGTAGTTCTGGAACGTAAGGATTGCTTCTAAGGATCATACCCTCTAACTCAGGTAAATCCCCATCCTTGAGTTCACTCGATGCTGAATCCTACTCCCAACTGAATAGACACTGAACATGGATTACTAATCTAAACTGGACTGAGTTTACTGAGTTTCGTGACTGATGAAATAATACTGAGTTCTGAGGACTGACTAAGAGTACTGAAATTACTGAGATTGCTAGGAATACTGCTGTTACTGAGATTACTGAGATTACTGAACTACTGAGACTGCTCAGATTTCTGAGTTTTCCTGAGTCACATAACTGAATGAATTTTATAGATCATAGCTTGACTGAGAGTATCATGATGACATGACATGGCTCTAGGTACACAACTATATTTTTTGGATACAAGTACCCCCAGGACTCGATGAAAGGAAACTGACACAACGTGACTTTCTTGAATATATGACCATCAATTATAATCCATAATACATGAGTGAGGGATTTCATGAAGTACATGGTCATCATAATATCAACATCATAATATCTAAAATGAATGGGAATGCTTGTAATCAAGTCATAAACCTCATGTTCTAATATCATGGCATTCCGACGACATATACTTTTCATAACGATAGCATGGAAACCATTTAAACATAAGGGAATGACAAACATGTAATATTTAGTTCATATTATAATAATTAGGGAATAACTCATGCGGTACTTAATAATCACGACCTTGTACATAACATGGAATGCATATAGACACACTATGCATCCATTCTCCAATCATCATGTACATTCTGTTAACATATATATTGCACAACAACAACATGTGAGCCCTTTGAACATAATAGACTAGCATAAATTTATCATATAGTTCATCCCTAAGCTATAATACATAATTTATATCCTTCTAGGCATTTTATCAAACACCTTACATGCACTAATTAGGGCATAGGCATAATTCATCAATCAACACATCATAATCAACTCAATTCATGGATTTCCTCTCATATGCTAACATAGTTTCACAGATTCACATAAAGATTCCAACTTGGGAATAATACAACATCAACAATATGATTATAAACAACTCACATCATAATTTCGTAATTAAAAGAGGGTTCTTGAGCTTCTTGGATGAAAGGAATTCAATAATCAATACTATGCATACCTCAAAAGCTTGAATCTTGAAGGAGGTTAACTTTTCTTGAAGGTTCTTGAATGGTGACGCTTTGATTCTTGAGTTTTCTTGGAGAAGGGTTTGAATCTTGTTCTTGGGTTTTGATCTTGAAAGAAACCCTAATTTTGATGTTATGGATGAATGAGGAGTTATGTGCTTTGATTTGATGTTTACTCTTTTTCATATAACAGGATTATTGATTATTCATTGGATTTCTTCAGGGTATTTCCAACTAATTGATTTATATGAATCATTAATTTTACTTTCATGGAGTTTCTCCCTTATTCATATAATTTTGTATTTCAAAAAAAAATAAAATTAATTTTAAGTAAAATAAGTGGCAGATGTGTTATTTTTATCCAAGGCTTGGCTATTTTGGGTATTTTTGTTGAAATACATCAGTTTGAAATATTAGTACATGTTCTTCAATCTGAGTGATTTATAATGCATGTATAATATAATGATATTGAGCTATGCAACCTTTTTATGTGGGTCGTTATTATCAGTTGTACTTCTAGCGATTACATTTTTAAAAAATCGAAAGTTTTTTTTTAATAAGAATAGTGATTTTTTAGACCAATCATTTTCTTGGGTGAAAATATTTTAGAAAATACTCTATTTTTTCTACTAAAAATTATTAAATGTCCCGATCGATTCAATAATTGAATTATTAAAGTTATTGGATTATTAGTTTGTGATTTACTTTTTTAATCATAAGAATTCTTTTGGGAGTTGTATGGGCTCATGAAGTGTGGGGGTAGTATTGAAATTAAGACCCAAAACAAATTTGGACATTATTACTTGAATCGTATTTACAATTTATTTACATACTCGAACACATAGAAATTTATAGGGTGCAAATTCTGCAGTTGTAGTGTTTATAAGCTTCCTTATAATTTGGATATGCTAATTTGGGGTCAATCTATTAGGAATGGGGTTACAAAGTTTTGATTCTTTTTCATCAACATTTAATTAAATTCAAGACAAGTTATTATAAATACAAGAGCAGGTGGCGCATTGTATGAACTAACATATGAACAGTGTGAATCAAATATTATATCGATGATTCACATGATTTTCTATCATACATAGTTCAATTTTTTTTTATTTAAGAGTTAACAGAAGAAAAGAAGTCTTCTTTGTTTCATTGTCCAAGAATGTTTTTAAAAACAAGCATAGATTTTTTTTATTTCATTCATCTAAATTATCTATAAAAAAATTAGATAGAATTACTTCGACCTTGTCAATTGCTAATGAATAAATGAAATTAGGGTATATACCAATAACTATTACGGGTAAAAAGAGGATATCAAAAGAAATAACTCTTAGAATTTAAAATTAAAAAAAAAATTCTTCGGGACATTAAATAGCTTATATCCAAAGAACATCTGACATGCGTAGATAAAAAATAAATAGGAGTTAATAAAATTTCAATTGTCATTTCAAAAGCAATTAGTAGTATTGAAATTAAAAGATATTTTTGGCCGTTAATTATTTCAAAAAATACTATCAATTATGTAACAAAATCACTCATAATACCTAGTAAAGCAATGGTAGCTATCAAAAAGCTACTAAACATCGTGAACATTGGAACAGTGATTTCACCCATTTTGTCAAGATAAAAAATGCGGATTCTATCATAAGTCGTTTTCGCCAAGAAAAAAGTGCAACACCAATAAATTCTGAGATCTTATTTGTAAAAGAGCTCCACTAAGTCTCGTATCGATTATAGAACTAATTTCTATAATTATGAAACACATGTGAGAGACTGATGAATAGGCTATTTTTTTTTAAAATAATTTGTTGGTCAAGAGATGGTGAAGCTGCATAGATTTTTTGTATTGTACCTATTATCATCCATCAAGAAGAAAATATAGAATGAGCCTGAGGTAATAATTTCATATTGATTCAAATTAGTTCATACGCTCCCATTTTTAATAAGATATTGGGCAAGAAGCATACAAGTACTGTTATTTGCTTCCCCATGAGCATCTGATAACCATGTGTTTAAGGGGATAATGGATGATTTGACATCAAAAGTAATTAAAATTCAATATAGAAGATTATTTCTAAAACTACGGGATATGACTGAATAACCGATGTTTCAAAATTTAATTTTGGTTCATTAGAGCTATAAAAGAACAAAGAGAGGTTTAACTAATTTAAGAATCATCTCTTTCTAGAGTACAAGGAGAAAAAGCAAAATATTGTGAGAGTGGGAGGGGGAGGAGAATTTTAGTCTTCTTCTAGATAACAATGAAATGACAAAAGCCAAATTCCAATAATTTAAGTAGGTATTATGTGTTTAATTGGACCTGGTCGAGTAACAAACATCTAGGGATGGCAATAGGGAAGTGCGAGTGTGGAGCAGGGTAGATTTTAGGCTATGCGAGGCGGTATGAGTTTTAGACTATGTAGGTGTGGGGCGGGTACAGAGCGGGTTGGAGTAAATTTGTTTAAAATGATGTTGTACGATGCGGGTTGCGAGTATATGTGGGTTTAAACGAAAAAAAAGATAAAATTTTGTATTATTCTCATGAATCTACCTAAAATAATATGTATTCTTTACTTAAAATTTTATCATACATAAAACGACATGTATAACACTACTAATAAACAATTTCATAACTTTTCTTTTGAAACCGGTAAAATAATTTTATAACACAAACTATAAAATAAAAATTTAAAGGTTTTTCCTTATAAATCATTTTGTCATGCATAACTTATTTATTTTTTCTATAGGAAAGACTTAAATAATCAGATAAACTGATTTATCTCTAATTTTTATTTCTTGATTCATCTTATAAATGAAAATTTGATATTTGATCGTCGCTTGTACACCGGATACTTTTCTGACAATTTCATAGTGAAAAGTGATATAGTAGAAATTTGTTGTTACTACTTCCTGATTGCAGATTTTAAAATATTATGTTTTCCAATGGAGTTACAAATTTTTCAAAAAAAAAGTGGGGTGATGCAGTGCAGGTATGTGCGGGTATGATTGAGAGGCGGATTTAAAGGTGCCACGGGGCGATTTTTTATATTTGCAAATTTAGAAAAAATCCTCACCACACCCACACCATACCACCCCATTGCTATCCCTACAAATATTGAAGGTAAGTTTGAGTCAATGAAATTTAACAAAAGGGTAAAATTTTGCCGTATATGATTAGAAGGGGGTGTCGTAACTACTAGGGTTAGTAAATGGTGGGACTAGTTAAAAGAGGTTAATACAATAAGGGAGTGTTTGGTAGGGTGTATTATTAGAAAGACATAATTTAACTTGCCCTTAAATCACATCTATGACCTCCAACTTTGGGTGTATACAAGTAGACATTTAAACTTGTATAAAGTTGAACAGGTAGACACACATGTCCTATGTGACATAATACACGTAGTACGCCATGTAGGACAAGAATTTGACACGTAGGACGTCACATAGGACATATGCGTCTACTTGTTAAACTTTATACAAGTTCAAGTGCCTACTTTTGCACACCCAAGTTGGAGGTCATAAATGTGATCTGAGACCAAGTTAAAGGGCATGTTTATGTATTGTGCCAAAAGCTATTAGAAATAGTTCATGTATTAAGTGTGGTATTATTTAGTATGATGTTTGATTCGATTTGGACCAATGTAAGACGAATACGTGTATTAATTATAAACCCTACATGATATTATTGGGTGTATAACTAATACATCCAATTTGGTGGTATTAGTAATACATGAATTTTAATACCATGGAACTAGTATATATAAAGACAAAAATATCCTTCAAATTCTTTTAAGCATTCTTTTATTTTCTTTATTTCATTTTTTATATTTGTAGTGATAAATTTATTTAAATAAATTAATTTATAAAATTTACTATTTAAAGAGAGTTGTCCGTTGCTAAATAAAATTCAATATCTATTGAATATGGAGGGTACACCGTGCTATCAAGGATTTCGATAGTGGCACATCACACCTAAAAATTAGTAACAAATTTTTATTCATATTTTAATTTTTAACTTGACTAATTTGATGAAATAGAAAATCCCACAAAAATTCAAGGTTATAATTTTAAATGAGATTTTTGTAGCATTTTAAATCAAACACAATATATGTTATATCTAGTTATTTAATACAATGAATCAAACACTTGATAAAAAATAATCCAAGCACTACAATTTTTGCATTACTAATTCCTGTATTACTTGTCTTCGTACCAAATGATCCCTAAATGGATCATGGCCCTCTCCATTTAAAATTTATATTTAATAGGATCAAAATGGATTGGATTGAACAACACGTTATAATCAACTTGCACATCTTTACCCAATTTTCTATTGCAATAAAATTCATAAAATTTGTGGCATGACGTATGATAAAATATCTCTAAGTTAATATTTGACAAATTAAGAAACTCTAAAGATAATATTTTTCTTCAGTCTTAACTTGGACTTGTGGAAAAAATTACTAATTTCGATAAGATAATATACTTTTGAAAGACACCTATATAAAAATATGATCCCATTAACATTATAAATTAATATTTTTTTAAAATTATAAAACTATCAAGAAAATTTAGTGTAATATGATTATAGTGTATTTGTGTTTTACTAAATTTAATTCTAGATGAAGGTCATCTCTAACTTTTCTTATTGCATTCAAAAGTTTTGATGTTGTCTTCTCGAATTGTACCGAAACATTGTGAAGAGTTCTAGACTCTATAAGTATTTTCTTGCGCATAAATGGTTCCGGGGGTATTGTATCGTCTTCAACTTCATCATCAACATTGTTTTCTCTACTGGTATTCATAATTTCTTCTAGTTCTGGACCTCTTAACATGTATCATTTTCACTAGAGTAATCCAACAAGCTATTGACATTCATTCGAGATCATTACTCATGACATCAAGTTTACAAATATCGTTTTCACAAGTGAGTTCATTTAAATTTCTTGAGGCTTCATTCCCAAATAAATTTTGTTGTGTCAAAACAATGTACTTTATGTATAATAAATTTATTTTTACATTAATTCAATAACTATGACACAATGATTTTGATATAATGAAAATTAACCTTCATTAAATTTCGAAAACACTCTTTAGATTAATAAATTAATTTATTGATTAAGTAGTACCTCTAAGAAATAATAAAATTTCATGATCTTGACAATTAATTTACAAAGGTTTTACTGTAGTTAGCTTTATAATACTCCCCCATCCCAAATTGAGAAGACACATTGATTAAGAAATATAATTAATAGCATGACTAGTTTATCATAGTATCCCTATTAAATGATGTTTACATTTTAATTTGAAGAAAAAGTAATTAATGCAAAGGGTAAAACATGAATTTTTTTTTGGTCTCTTCTTGATTAATGAAAAAAAAACAAGTAAAATGAGTAATTAAATTAGAAAATTTGGGACGGAGGGAGTACTTCATTAAATTATTTTAATGTGATTTCAAAAATATGAAATATCACAAGAATTTAACGAGGTTCGGCTAGACCTAATCCTCCAAGTAAAAGCAAATAGAGTTTTTCACTGTGAAAGAAAAGAAAAAATTTGAAGTTCTGTAGAATCACCAATTACATCCCTTATAAATAAATCTCAAGTAGTCTCAAACATATAAGAAAAAGGTTCTCCCAATCCTAAATGGAGTATATTTTTCTTTCTCGAATCTCTTAGGACAAAGAATTTCTAAATCAATAGGTATTATGAGTTTCCTAAAATATACAAGAGAAAAAAATTCAAGACATAATTAACAAATCCTTTCCTAGGATTGAATTTCCTTCATCAGTAGGAGCAACACCTCTCTACATTGCCTTCATCCTTCAGAAGGGCTCACTGCCGACGTCCAAATAATACCTCCTGTTAGTTGATGATACAGTCGTTGTCAAAATATAGTAACCCGACAAAGGTTGGGGTCGAATTCCAAGGGAACACGTGACTTTGTGGATCTCATCAGTTGTTGGAAAAGTAAATTGGGGGGAGGGGGGGGGGTTGTGTAGTAATCTCAAGCAAGTAGCTGTATTAACTTTGGTTGAAATCAATTGTAGGTGAGCACTAGGATTGTGTTCGCCCTGGATTGTCAACGCTATAGGCTTATCTTGCATTGTTGAACCAACCCAATACCTTGCATGCATAATTGATAAGTTATGTATCTTCTACAGTTTTTTGGACTAGTAGAAGGATTTCACCCTGTACCTTTTCATTCTCAGGATGTCATTTTACTAACACTTATCTTGATCCCAGTTCACTATTACCTTTTGAGTCTCTAGTTGTTAGATAAAACCTAACCTTCATACTAAGATATGACCTAGGAGCGTGGATCGATAGTTAAACTCCAAATTACTATTGTCTTTATCTTTTTCTAGACACTACTCGTCTTTTAGAGCAAGTAGAAATATCTAAGCGGGATCATAATGTGTGCACCCATTAAGAAATTTATTATAATGCAGATAAAGCAATGCATGCCATGGTTATTGATTCAGATCAACAATCACATTTTCCCTACTTCGTCAATCCGCCAGGGTTTACACAACCCTAGCTATGGGTTTTAGTTGTTATGATTGTGAAGAAATAAGTAACCTTCATAGTTGAAAGCATAGACGAAATCACAACAATAAGAAGTGTAAAAACCCACAACCAAAATTGAATTAATCAACCAAAGTCAATACAAAAGTATTCTAAGATCAAAATCAGATCTTGGAATCAAAATATGTTTGTGAGTATCCAAAGTGTGTAAATCCTACTAAAAAGTACATATGGGGTATTTATAGTACATGAGGAAACCCTAAAACCAAAGCCCCAATGAAATAGGAGAAAACTAGATCAGTGGCCATATGTGGTCTATACCCGTAGTCTGGCTCTGGGTGCTGGTAGTACCTACGGTCTTGACACTGGGCGCAGGTTGCAGAAGAAAAAATCTTGCAAATTCAGCTATCTGAATTTTGGACTTCTAGTACTTGCTTTGCCTATATTCAGTTTATAGGTCCTTCTTGCAGCCCACTCTCCAATTCTCAAACATGCTTTGATCACGAACAAGCTGAAAAGTGTCCTGAATATCCACAGTTGCTCCAAAAAGTGGTAAAAAGTACCTTTTTTCACCCTTTTCAGGAACTTAGCATCCAAAACATGATTTCCTACAAAACATACCCAAAACAGATCATATCTAACAAAACAGCCTCAAAAACTTGCATATTTTTTCATTTTTAGTGTCGAAAGTGCTATATTTCTATAGCACATCAACACCCTCAACTTAGAATGTTTGTATGTCCTGAGGCAACAAAACACAACAAAAATAAAAATGACACTTAACTAGGAGAATCTAACATAGTCAAGGTAGCAGTTGACATTTAAAGCTCAAATTACAACATCTCCCCTATCTCACTTTTCAAAACCAACTATGTATGAACATAAAGTATAACAATATGACACAATGGGATCAAGGTATGACAATTACATTAGCAACAGACAACCATTCATATTTACAAGTTAAACTACTCGAAATAAGCAAATATCTAACAATATGGATCAAGTGCCTTCACAACAAAGATGTTCTACTCACTCATATGCACTAATGTATGTCAATCAGGGATAGTCAAGAGACACTCACACTCAGAAAGAAGTTCCAATCAATGCATGTCAAATACCATAGGCTTGTCCTTATTTTCTTTACCTTAACATTCAAATAGTCAAGTTAGGATCACTATAGGACTTTTCGCGGCTTGTAATGTGGGCTTGGGGGATAGTATGGTGCATATGGTCATATCAAGTGATTAAGCCTCCTTGGCACTATACTAACCTTGGGGTCTCACCTACTAGCCAATTTTCTTTTTATTCCACCTTTATCTCTCCTCTTTTATTCTGTATTGCACATTTAGATTGGGTGTGGTCTTTTATTCTTTCTTTTTCACTTTTTCAAAAGTTTTCTTTTCTTTATTTTTTTCTTTTTCTTTTCATTTTCTACCACACCCAACCCTACTAACTTTTTTCTCTTATTTTACCCTTCTTCATAACTATTTTACACTGTGTACCCCTATGATAGCCACCTTCAACTTAGATATTTTTCCTGAGTTGAAGTGCATAATGTCTAAAGAGGACCAGGGTAAAAATAGGTTCATTGTAATATAAATGGAAATGTGAATGGTGAAATAAGAAAAATAGGCTATAAGGCTCAAACCAGGGATCAAGGGATGCAATTTACACATGGAAGGTCATTTGCGCTGAAAGTGGTCTAAAATTAAAAACGGACTATGATCTTTTCCTAACTTATTATCCTTCAACCTAGGCAAGACTAACAGACATGTTCTGAATTCAACACACAAATGGAACTAGGTAGTATCTCAAACAGATGTTGCATAGAGTCAATATTACCAACTACTACCTATCTAATTCATTAAATTATTAGCAAGTGATTATCATGTCCCTAATCCTAATGCCATAACAATATCAATAAAGTTCACATATATATACAATCACATAGTTCTAAAACACAAATTTTAGAGTGGCATTGAAAATCAATCAAAACATGATTGCTTCCATAAACACTTAAAAATCTCTAGAAAAACAACACGACACAAAACTATCCTAGACATGCTAATTCTACAATCATACCGCATTCGATGGGAAAAAAAGCACGACAATACAAAACCCGTGGTGGCATGGTACGCCCAACCCCCAACTAAAAACTATAAACTATCCTCAATGCACTAAAACAAAGTAAAATAGAGAAAAGTGAGAACATAACTAGAACACACTAGGTGTGTTAATCATGAGCATCTACCTTAAATACTTAAAAAGTGGGCGCCATTTTGACCTAGCCGCGGCTTGTACCTATAGCCAACACCTGTAGTAAGGCTTTGGGCACAGGTGGCACCTGTGGCCAACAGGTGCTGGATGTATAAGTCGGGCCAAAAATTTTGGCCCGCTTTCCTGCAATTTAGACTTGGCATTATGATATTTTTTCAGCTACTTATGGTCCCGCTACTTAAGTTTTAGGTCCCAAAGGTAAAATTAATATCCAAAGTCCGTAACTTACCATTTTTCATCCTCAAAATTTCAAATTTTTGACTTATTACTCAATTTATCATGTGGGACTTTTGACCATAATGGGTTGATCACATAGTCCACTTACCTGGAAATTGATGAATGTAGCAATTTTTACCGTATTTTGGGTAATTCCAAGGGCTAAAATCCTACAAAAAGGAAAAATAATAAAAACGTGAATACTAACAATAGTGGGTTGCCTTCTACTCAGCACTTGATTTAACGTCATGGTACGACGTGGCTATGTTGGTTACTCAGAGTTCACCAACAAGCCTATGGGTTGCCTCTCATGTAGTGCTTGATTTAATGTCGCAATACAACATAGGTATCTTGACTACTCAAAATTCATAAAGATACCCATAAGAGTATTCTTCAGGGTTATCAATATAATTAATCACCGACACTACCCTCATATCAGTTGGTTGCTTCATTGACTTTCAGATGTTGAATATAGCCTCTTCATCATTAACTCAGAATTTTAGCTCACCTTTTTCCATGTTAACCATAGCTCTACCTGTGGCCATAAATGGTCCCCCCAATATAATAGGCATCTCGATGTCAACCTCACAGTTTAGGATAACAAAGTCATCCAGAAAGATGAAGTTATCCACTCTCATGATCACATCAAATGAGATTCCCATAGGTTTCTTCTCTGTGCGGTCAGCCATCAACAACCTCATCAAAGTCGGTTCTGAAGGGTTCAAGCCCAGCTGCTTAAATACGGCCAGTGGCATCAAATTAATGTTGGCTCCTAAATCGCACAAGGCTCTAGCAAATTGAGATGACCCAATAGTGCATGGTATAATGAATGCTCTGGGATTACCCTTTTTCTATGCCAAAGGCCTAGTCATGATTGTACTACAGTGGTGCATACTGTCAACATCCTAAAGTATCGCTCTTTCTTCCCTGTGACCAATTGTTTTATGAACCTAGAGTATCCAGGCATAAAACCTCAAGAAGAGGTATGTTCAAGCTCAATTCTATCAACATCTCAATGAATTTCTTGAACTTTCCTTTTTTTTCTTTTTCCTCAATCTCTGAGGATAGCATGGTGGTGGTCTCAGAATTTACCTAATTTCTGACTGAGTGATCGCACCCCTACCTTTATCTTCAACAGCTTTACCATTATCACCTACTACCTTTTTGGACTCAACAGCCAGTGTCTTATTATCAGCAGTTTCTGCAGTAGGTTGTGGGGGATCCATAGTTGTGATACCACTCCTCATAGTCATAGCAAGTACATGACTATTATTTTTTAGATTTTACACCGTGTTGCTCGAAAGGGTTCCTGGCTACCTCTGGTTTAGAGTTATTGATATCTACCCAAGCTACTTCTCCAACTGCTTGATAGCAGTGGCATGTGACTCGACCTTTTGGGTTGTAACGCCCTAAATTTGGTACTCGAAATGCCACACGGTGCTCATGACCCTGAAGGACCACAAGCTAACCTATGACTGGTATCTGTAACTGAGCACTGAATAACATACTATATAAATATGGAATAAAAGGATGAAAGGACATAAAGTTCAAAAAATCTAATAAAACAAAACATTTAGAAAATACGGTATATCAATACCAAAATAACTGACATAACTGTTTGAACATGCTATAGTCTGAAAGCCTCTAAACTATCTTAAAACTGTGAAGTTGATGGGATATATCCCCAACTAACTCTGGAATACTGAAATAATAAAGTGATAAAATAATCATGCTATTCTCGAATGATGAGGACTCACTGCTAGTCTGGTTGCTGAACATCTGATCTACTAAGGATGCTTTGGAGCTCGTACTTTTGAACCTATGGTATAAAATACCATATCACAAATGCGTTAGTACGATTAAATATACTGGTATGCAATTGAGGTAGGCTGAATGCAAGGGGTTTATATGCATGAACAATACTAACTGGCTGAATAACATGAATGTGAGAATACATGCATTAATACGTGAACTGTAACTGAGATCATGACATCACTGAATCTGAATACTGATAACATAAGTTTCATATAACTGATATACTATTATCTGAATGACTGTGTCTGACAATCCTATTTCTGGTGGAACTAGCTGAGTTTCGTACTGAACTGGGTGACTATATCTGATAGTCCTGAAGTATATAGAACTATCTGAGTTCTATTACTGAGACTGAGAATGTAATTATGGGAAGTAGTCATCTAACTGGCATGCCCCAAATAACACAATATAATTAAGTTGGGGTTCAATCTATAACCCCAATTGGAAGGGTGTCAATACTGCGCCATTGGTAAGGACAAACTGTGAGTAATCCCTCATAAAATAGGTACTCTAAGAAGAATGGTGGGAACCTCAAATAATAGGATAAGCCACCTCATTTACCCTTAACTAGCAGGTTTGATATCTTAACCTACACTGGCTACGTAGTTCTGGAGCGCAAGGATTACTTCTAAGAATCACACCCTCTAATAACAGGTAAGTTCCCATCCTTGGGATCACTTGGTAATAAATCCTACTCCCATATGAATAGACACTGAACATGATTAACTAAACTGAACTGGACTGCGTTCATTGAGTTCTGTTGACTGATGAAACACTACTGAGATTACTGAATTTCTACAATTTCTGAGATTATTGAGTTCACTGAATTTTCCTGAGTCACATGACTGACTGAGTTCTATAAATCATGGCTTGACTAGGAGTATCTGGAAAACATAACACTGGCTCTAGGCACACAGCTAAATTATCAGGAACAAGTACCCCCAGGACTCGATAGCATGAAACTGACAAGACATGACACTTCTTGACACATGACCATAGTCAACAATTCATAGTACAATCATTGGGGATTTTTATGAAGTATTCGCATGCTATAAGCTTACACATGAATAGAAATGCATGTAAGCATATCATAATTTCATAATCCAAATCTCATAAGCATTACGTCAATATATTACAAAGCATAACAATAACGTAGGACTCATATCAAACATAAGGGAGAAACATAGATTCATCAATTTTGGTCACAAATGAGTCATAAGGCATAATTCCTATTCTCTTAGGCATTTTATCAAACACCTTGCATGCATATCTTTAGGCTTAGGCATGAATATTGAAATAATACTTCATGGAAACATTTTACACTTCCAATGCAAGAATTTCAACCACATAATAACATATTTTCATGATAGTCATTAAATACTTCAACTTGGAAATCAAACAACAACATAAACATAGATATAATTCAATTCATACCATGGAATCCAAAGTTTATTTTTCAAATAAGGTTTGTTGAGCTTCATGGGTGAAAGGAACCTATGAATCAACACTTGACATACCTGGGTGGATGATTTCTAACAGATTGGTAGAGAAAAGCTTGAATTCTTGATTTGGAATTAAACACATAGGGTTTACTGTTCTTGGGGATTAATCTTTGAGAGAAACCCTAATTTGGTGTTGTGGATGAATAATGAAGTTATGAGCTCTGGTCTGGTATAATTAGGGGTTAAAGTGGGTAGAAAAAGACCCAAATACCCTTTTAAAAATGACTTAAAATTGGTTATTAGAAGTGGCGATGGCTTAGGAAATGGTCCATCGCTGGCTCGATGGTCTGTTAGTCTATCCCGTCGTACTTGGCCAGAACCTAAACTTTTTGCCTTGTCTGCGATAGTTTGGGCGATGGTCCATCGCTAGTTCGACGGTCCATCGGTCCTGACCGTTTCACTTGGCAAGAATATTGGTTCACTGCCTTAGCCTTGATGGCTTGGGAAATAGTACGTTGCTAGCTCGACGGTCCATCGGTCTTGACTATCGCTTCTGGGCAGTTTCAACAGTTCTCTGTAAAACGTCCATAACTTTTTACTCCAATACTAAATTTGGACGAAATTGGTATTGTTGGAAAGCTAATTCAATTTCTCACATGATAAAAAGTTGAAATTAGGGAAATTCTATCCAATTTAAACATTAATTATTTAGGAAGTTATCACTGACTCTTTTGGAGACTAGATTTGACTTAAGAAAAGTTTGGGGTATTACATGGGTCAATCCTAGAAATGTCGGCCTAAATCTCCTTAAGGATGATATTTTGATTTTCTTGACCATTCACCAGCTAAGCTAACATCTCTTCCATTCTGGATTCTATATCTTGTCTGCCAGGTGGAATGCACCTATCTCCTATCTTTCTGTAGTTATCCTTCTTTCTCCAATCACCATGTCGCTCTCTATTATGGTCTCTGTATATATCATTGTAGTTGACCTTAGGCTAAAAAACCAGCCATCTATTAATCCATATAGTTTGCTTCATAGTTCAATTATGACTCACTAGCTTTGGAAGTTGACCCCTATGCAGCTACTGCATTTACTTTCTCGAAAGTTGTTGCTGTAAACTACTTTGCTAGTACCCCAAGATCATTCCTTGGCAATGCAATATCTTGTGCTATTGTATCACCAATTACTTTCTGGTCGCAGGAGCACCAATAGCATAAGTGCCAGATCCCTTATCAGCCTCCCGAGTTTGCTACCCTCGGTTAGTGAGCAAAATCTAATCTAACATCTCTGAAGCTGCCCCCCAGTGTAGTCTCATAATAGCTCCTCCAAATATGGTACCTGCCATGGCTCTAAAATTGAGGTCAAGGCTCTGTAGGATATTTCCAGTAAGCTTATCCCTAACAACTAATGATTTGGCAACATTCTCAGTTTTTTCTTAAACTTGAACTATGCCTCGTACATAGACTCTGACTATAGCTGCTTGAAATTATAATTCTTTCCCTTAAGGTATAACATTCTGGATAGAGAAAAGAACCTATTCAAGAATTACTTGTGCAACTCAACCCATGTGGTGATAGAGCCTCTTGGAAGTTTCCCTAACCATAAAGATGCTTCTCCTGTATGTGAGAAGGGGAACAACCTCAGTTTGAGTAATTTCTGATTCACCCTTACATTTGTATACGAACAACAGATCCCGATGAAATTAGCTAGGTTCTAGTTTGCATCATCTGTAGGCATACCTGCAAACACACCCTTTAGATTTAAAAGCTGGATTATTGCGCTCGTGATGTCAAACTTGATGCTTGGGGGTGAAAAGAAGAAACTATGCCTCTAGTCTCTGTCGGCTCAATGTATCCCAAGTCTTATTTATCATTTATATATGGTTGTAGATACTGGTATGTTGGGATCATTTGAACACAGACACCTCTATCTCTATTCTGATTTCCACTGAGTGCTACTTGGCAGTCTGCTGCTTGTCTCTGCTCAGCAAGTTTTACCTCTCTATCTACCTCTTGAGCTTCTCCCTTTGCCCTCATTTTGGCTTCATCTTAAGCTAACATATCACCAGTTTGATAATCTACAATATCATGTACTTCTTTGGGAGGAGGGAGAGGTATAACACCATGAACCTCTTTAAGAGGTTCATCTCTGTTTTGCTCAGACATCCTACTAGGAGTTTGTTGGATCCTCTCTATATTTATATTCACAGGAAGTAAGAGATTGCCTTTACTCCATGTACTAGGCATACACTGACGTATACCCAACTATGAACAAAAATAAAAAAGAAAAACCCTAAAACTATAACAACTTCAAATCAGAATCAAGACTGTGTTCCCCGACAACGACGCCAAAATTTTGATGATGCCCAAACAACACCTCCTATCAGATGATGATATAGTGTCTTTCAGAATATAGTAACCCAGTAAAGGTTGTGGTAGAATCCCAAAGGAACACGTGGCTTTGTTGATCTTAACAGTTGTAGGAAAAGTAAATTGGGGATTTTGTGTAGTAATCTCCAGCAAGTAACTGTATTAACTTTGGTTGAAATCAGTTGTAGGTGAACACTAGGATTGCGTTCCCCTAGCTTCTCAACTCTGTAGGCTTATTGTGCGTTGTTGAAGCAACCCAATACCTTGCATGAAGAATTGATAAGTTATGTACCTTCTACAGTCTTTTGGATGAGTAGAAGGATTTTACCCTTTACCTTTTGAGTCCCAGGATGTCGTCTTTCTAACCCTTATCTTGATCCCAATTAACTATTACTTTTTGAGTCTCTAGTCATTAGATAAAACCTAACCATCTTACTAATATATGACCTAGAAGTATGGATTGACAGTTAAACTCCAAACTATAGTTGTCTATATCTTTTCCTAGTCACTACTCCTCTTTTGGAGTAAGTAGCAATATCTAGGTGGGATCCTAATGTGTGAATACATTAAGAAATCTGTTATAATAAAGATAAAAAATGCATGCCATAGGTATTGGTTCAGATCAACAATCGCACTTCTCCTACTTTGTCAATCTGCTAGGGTTCACACAACCCTAGCTATGGGTTTTAGCTGCTCATGATTGTGAAGAAATCAATAACATTCATACTTGAAAACATTAATGAAATCACAATAATAAGAAGTGTGAAAACCCACAACCGAAACTGAATTAGTCAACTAATGTCAATACAAGAGAATCCCAAGATCAAAATAAGATCTTGGAATCAAAATATATTTTTGAATATCCAAAGTACGTAACTCCTACTAAAGAGTACATAAGGGGTATTTATAGTACATGAGGAAACCCTAAAACTAAAGCCCCAATGAAATAGGAGAAAATTAGGTCAGTGGCCATATGTGGTCTATACTTGTGGTCTGGTCCTAGGCGTAGGTAGTACCTGTGGTCCTGACACTGGCGTAGGTACAGAGCGCAGGTTGCAGAAGAAAAAATCCTACAAGTTCAGCTTTACTTTGCCTACATACGGTCCATAGGTCCTATTTGCAATCAATATATTAACTTGGTAAGTGTTGGGAATTATCTTTTCAGCTCTTCTTCAATTCTCGAACATGCTTTGATCATGAATAAGCTAGAAAGTGTTCCGAACATCCACAATTGCTCCAAAAAGTGGCAAAAAAAATACCCCTTTTCACCCTTTTCATGAACTTAGCATCTAAAACATGATTTCTTACAAAACATACCCAAAATGGATCATATTTAATAAAATAGCCTCAGAAACTTGCATATTTTCCTCTTTTTAAGCATCGAAAGTTCTATATTTATAGAAAACATCTCTCACTAAGTACTACACACATCAATTAAGTCTAGGAATTTCCTAAATTTATTGGTCAGACCTGTCTTGGTTATTATATCTACCAGTGAAACACCCCAAGCTTTGGACCCTTAGAAAAATTCCCTTAGTTGAAGTTTTTGGGCAATGTAAGACTCAAGGGTACTAGTTGTACCCTAGGATACAACTTAGGGTCCTCTCATTCATATGTTAGGCAATGTAGTGGGTGTTACTTTTGGTCCAAGGTATGTTTTAGCCTTACTCAAGTTGTATATTAGGATATGCGTCGTAAAATGTCAAGTCGCATGATGTGTTAAGCTTGGTCTAGTGGACACTGTCTTGGGTATAGTTTGTATGGTACTACTCATATCTCAGGATAAGAGTTATGTATGCATGGTCATATTTTGGGTAGATTAGAGGTCCATGATGAGGCTTAGGGTACGATCTAGGGTACCACTCGTACCCTAGGGTACGGGTTTAGAGGGTGAGTCGTACCCTCCTGGATACAACTTTTAGCTTTTAAGATAATGGCTTTTTAGATATTTCCCAACCCTAAATCCTTAAGACCCACGACTTATAACATTGGTTGGCATTTCATTCTTCATAAAAATAAGACCAAAATATTCTAAAACACTTTCTAAACTTCTTCAACAAGATAGGAGGCTAGGGTTTCAAGAGGTGTTCATCTAGGGGCTTGAGGACCAAGAATCTTTCTGTGAATCACCTTGTATAAGGCAAGTACTCCTCCCTCATTGTTAGTTCTAACTAAAGTCATGCTTTAATATTTTTTAAACATTGATTGAGAATCATAAATCATAGTTTTAAAACCAATATTGAGGGTTTTCATGCATATTGACGAGTATTGTTTACTATTAGTTTAAACTATGCTTTCACATATTTTTGGTGATGGTTTGCGTATATGGGTACTTGTTAGTTGTGGTTTAATAAATGGGTCATGGGTAACCCTAAACTTGATGGTTTATGTTTTGGTTTTGGTGTTGGTGATGGTATGCCCTCAACATGTTTGATAAAATATCTATGAGAATGTTTTACTATATTATTGAACTTTCATTGAAGCTATTGCATGGTGTAGTTTGGTAATGGAACCCTAAATTGGTTTGGATGGTTTTTGGTATGGGATTGAATGGTTTTTACCTTGATTTTGGTCTTGATAGTAATATGTCCTCAAAGTGTTTGTGAAAATACCTAAAAGGAAGAACTAGTCACATGAACTAAGGCTTGGCTTAATGATTATGAATGGGTGGTAAATGGTTTTGTAAGGACCTTGTTGGCCATGTAGTAAACTAAATGGTAACCTTGGTAGTTTAAATTACTAAATGGATTTGAGTCCCTAAATATACACTTGAATTGTGTCTTTGTTAGACATTGGGTTCGAGTCCCTAAACTTTGAATTGAACAAGTATCTTTGTTAGACGATGGGTTTGAGTCCCAACGCCAATTGAATGATTAATTAATTAATAATGATAATGGCATGTGGTATAGTTGCAAGTAGTATTGGTATGATGATGCCAATGTATATGCCTTTGGTAAGTAATTGACTTATTTGTTGTGTATGTGGAATGATGGTTTTAAATTGGTCTTAGTGGCAGTATGTGTGACTCAACCATGAAATTTGAGTCTGAAGGACTAACTCTGGAAACCATGCTAACCTATACAATTAACAGGTGGTTCGAGTCCCTCAAATGAGTACATAAATACGAGGTTCAAGCCCCCCTCACATGAATGGGAGGTTTGAGTCCCCCTTACTATATGCATTGGTGCTATTTTACCTTGATTATACTGGGAAGTTCGAGTCCCCCATATAGGCATTATGGTTATGGATATTCTCTGGTTCATACGACTATACATACTGGGGCCCTTCCAGCTAGGGAAGAGCTAGTCTTATATAGCTAGTGGGTGCCTTATTCTAAGATGGTCATGCTACATATCCTAGGTTAATGGTTTCAAAATTTCAAGATAACATTGTTCCCTATCCCAGCATGGTATCTCTCTCTTTATCTCTCTCTCTCTCTTTCTATATATAGGTGCACATTAGTTGTATGCATTGAATTATTAGTTGGTATCGACTAGGTACTCTTTGGTTTTTGTTTTGAACCTTTGGACAATTATGGACTTGGGTATATAATGGTTATGATTTTTATACTTATACATTGGATTACTATTTTCAATTTGTATGGTTGGTATCGGTTGGTCAAACTTGGTTGGTTTGGTCACAGTCGTGAACCATCTCGAAGTTTTGAGTATTGGTAACACGCTATCTTGTTATATGTTTGGAATTCATCTGACTCAGGGTATATGTTCATTGGTTGGATTAGGTTTCGGGGGTGGTCTTTGATCCTAGTTGGACTTGAGATTCCTATTACAATAAGCCCCTGGTTTGGATTATGTCAAGATGGTATTAGAGCCTAGGTTTCGCTGTCATCGGGTGTTCACAAAGCCGTGTCAAGTAGAGTCTTGCTTATAGGTATGTTATGCACCACAATTATAAACAGGAGGCTACAAGGAATTTAGAAATATTTTACTTTTTTGTTGTACAACTTTTGGGCTATGGAGTCTAAGGTCTTGAACTCTTCCCTAAATCATCTTTGGTTCACCTTTTTAGATCATGTCCTCTTAACAATCTAAAGTTCTTGGAAATTCACTTGTCCTACTTGAGGATGACATGGATGGATCTCGTCTAACTCATGGGGCACAAATCTGATCAAGGGTTGTAGTTTCAGATCTTCTCCAGGGAATTCCACTATTTTCCACTGACCTTACTCCAGAAAGTGTCTCTCATGTACAATTACCTCAAGGAGAGGTTACTAATGCCGAGTTTTGGCATTCTACCCATCTATTGACCAAGATAGCGATAACTCTGTCATGCTAGTCTGGTCCTATTGGCATAGGGAAGGATAAGGCAAGGTTGAGAAATAGATAGAGAAACAGGTTTTGATTTTCTAAACAAAGGGGAGGCTAATAGTATGGTGGTAAATGGTCTAAGAAGAAGAGGTATGCGGGGCCTAACTCCTGGTCTATGGCTAGTGCTCCCTACCCAAATCTGTTAAGGGACCAACTTTTCAGATTGGTAATGCTTCTAGGGCACAAGGTACCCAATCTTAGGCCGATGAGGCCCAATTCACACTATCCTATCCTCCATGTTGGTTCTGTGGTCAGTCACTCCATGGTTATTAAGAGGAAGAGAGGAATCATTATTTTAATTATGGTTGGGTCATATACAATAGAAGTGTCCCATAATAATTATCGCTTGGGAAAATAGGACATTAGTTACTACTTCTCTAGATCTCGCACCGAGGGATATTGCTTTTAGATCCGACACTGGTCGGGATCATCTCAATGCCCTTAGTATCCCTCAGGAGTCTGAGGCATATTCAGATGCTGACACTGGTATGTTGAAAACTTTTTCTCCATTACGTATATTGGTTTGGTTACTTAGTTTGGGGTCTTCTCTCTTTCTTATATGACCCCATTTATGGTTGTGTATTTTAGTTTTAGTCTGGAGTATATTTTGTACTCTTTTTCTATTTCTACCCTAGTAGGTGACTCGGTGATTACCAAAAGGTCTATAGGGGGTGTGGTACCTGTTAGAGGAAAAGAGACTCTAACGGAATTAGTGAATCGAATATGGTAGATTTTGATGTTACTTTAGGGATGGATTGGTTACACTTGTGTTATTCATCATTAGACTATTGGACCCATAAGGTTATCTTTAGACTCCAGGGTGAGTTGGATTTGGAATGGGAGGAGTGTTCTGTTCCTTGGCAATTAAGGAAAAGGGTATACCATATCTTAGAGCTCAGAGATTAATCTCCAAGGAGGTGTCTCTATCATATGGTCTGGGTTAAATATTCTAACTCGGAAGGTCCTTTTTTGTGTTTGGTCTTGGTGGTGAATAAACTTCTTGGGGTCCTTCCTAATGACTCTTATGGTGTCCTTCTAATGGGAAGATTGAGTTGTGGATTGGTTTTGTTTAGAGCACTTGTCCAAATTCTATTATTTCTTTATAGAATGGTCCCGGTTGATTTAAAGAAGCTTATAGGGGCAATTAAGGGATCTCTTAGATAAAGGTTTCACCCATCCTAGTGATTCTCCGTGGAGTATTTTCTTTCTTTTATGCATAAGTGGGATCATTTTTCCCAAAATGCATAGGTTTTTGGTGAGTGAATGAGGACTTTAGGGTGTCCTCCTTATGGGGTGGACATGTATTGTCATTATATATGGGGTGCTTTGTTAGGTAGTACCAGTCGTTGATAGACCCTAAGTGTGAATATTAGATGTGGATGTTGATGAAGAAAGTAAGTTAGCTCAGGGATAGCAATGCAAAACTTTTAGAGGTAGATTGGTAGGTTGGATGAGGTGTATGGAAGGGGGCAAGGTTGGTGACTAGGTAATACAATAGTGGGGAGGTTGTGACATATAGGTCGGGGGTTCAGGTTGAACTGGTGGGTTGGTGGTTAGATCAGTGGTTGGGTTAGAGCATGGTTTGGATGACTAAGTTGTACTCTAGGTATTATTTAGATGGAAGATGTTCTAGGTATAGGAGAACTAAGCGTTCTTAGTGATCATCCTTGGTGATACCCCTTTTGAGTGGATTATTGTGTTTTTAGGTGTCAGATGGATGAAGATCGAGGGTTAATCTTTAATCTTCTTTTAGCAGTGGACTTCAAGGGGAAGTCAGGGTGTATTTACTTCTATTTTATTGATTCTCCCCTATCTCGATTAAGAGAGCACTCTACTAGAGTTGCATGCATTCTAATAGCACCTATGCTTAAGGTTCACATTCTGCATTCGCCTTGTTCCCTAGATATGAATCTTGACCTTATGTTTCATAACCTATGATATATACGATCGTTTGTCTTTTGGTGTCCAATTGTAAGGACTCCTACTATGGTATGTTTTTGTCAGGATGATTCTTCATTTATGACCTAGGTGGCTGCTATGAAGTACTTTGTGCTTATTGTACCGTGTCTCATTTCAGAGGTCTCGCTTTGTGTGGTATGTAAATTTCTTGTAATTTGGTTCTTTATATTACTTTTCTAATGTTGGGATGGTAGTGGCTTGGGGAGCATGGTGATATGTTGAAACAAGGGATGTAGGAGTCTCTAAGTGGGGGAGATCCTAGGGTGACTACTAAGACTAAGTTTTTGGAGGGATAGGTAAGGTTGTTGTCCTAAGGAATAGTTAAGATGGGAGTAGATGGTGAAAACCTTTTTGAAAGTGATGGAGGTTACTAAATCATTGGAAGGATAGGCAGTACCACTGGAATAAAAGAGATAGGCTTGAATGTTGTGGTTTATAGATATGTCAATCCTTATGTGGGGTATTCGAAATCTTGGTGGGAGCAGAATAGTGTTTTGGGTGGATGTAATGAATAGAGTTCTGTGGCCTAAGTTAAATCTATTTTAGCTTTGGATAGGCTTGAATATGGAAGTGGTGTATATCTAGACTCATGCTCTTGTAGTGTTGTCTCTGGGAAATTCTAAGTTGAATTGGACTTGCTTTTTAGCATGAGCTCCATTCATCTGGTGTTCCATTCATCCTCGAATGATGGGTAAGGAAAGCATAAATACAAGTTAACATATTATTACACATCAAACCAGCCTTTAAACAAGTTTAGAAAACACGCATAGAACACCCATCGTTATCATTACCCATCAATCAATCACCCAATTGACCTTGGGACTCAAACCCATTATTTATCAAAGATATTAGCCTCGGAAGCCTATATTTTAATAATGACAAACATGAGTAAACATCAGTTGACTTCCCTTTCAGTCATCTTTCCCCCCTATCATGAAGCATGAGGTTAGCCATGAAGCGGGTTTTTGTCATAAGAGAGAAAAATGTGAGATTTAAAAGAGGAGAGAGAGAGAGAGAGAAGGAGAGCCGGTTAAGAGAACTTGGGGAAGGCGACTGTTTAGAAGGGATAAGAATGGAGAACTGAAGGGGCGTGAAGTGAAAAGGAATAGATGGAAGTGAAAGGACATAGCATAGAGTCTGCCTGTGCTAAGGTTGAACCTCTAAAGGTAAGTAAATTTGTCTCTAAACCCTCTATCACATTGATGAAGGAACTCAAAGAACTTGAGCAGTGGTTCAACACAATTGAGAAAGGTATGATACAGCTCCACGAGTCTACCACCAAACTCTTAGACCTTGGGAAACGTACAAGCTCTGACATAAGTATGGTCTAACTAGGACTCGATGGGCTCAAACAAGAAGGAGTCAAGTTGTTTTCTCGAGTGCTCTCTCGCATGGACTCCTTGAAATCCCAAGTCTCTTACTCGAATAAGATTTGGCTATTTTTGTTCAAAACTCCTACTCTTCCTTTGTCAAGAATGTTGAAAAATCCTATGGCAAGTTCTGTCAAAATATACATAACACTCTCACCTACTTTCTGGTAAAATGGTGAATTATGAACTTTTTATTCAAAAGGGGGTACTATCCCTTATGTTTTTGGGGTGTAAGATAATTTATATTGTACCATCTAACAATTTCTTTTGCTATGCCTAGTTAAAAGACTATCTATGGTTAAATAACACCTCTGTTTATGTGTATTGTGTGCTGCTCTATCTGTGTGTACTATTTTCTTTCTGTTGCTATTCTTTGTTATTATGCCAAAAGAGGGAGAAAGGCAAGAAAGGAAGCACCCATCAGTCAGGGGAAACAAGTCGACTGTCGGTACACAAAGTTCAACTAAATATCTAAGAAACTTAGAACAACAAAGATGCTCACAAGTCAGGGAACAATGTTGACTGATGCTTACAAGATAGGGGGAGCAAGCTGATTGATAGGGAAGTCAACTGATGTTTACCCATGTTTGTCATTATCAAAAAGGGGGAGATTGTTAGCCTCGGAAGCCTATATTTTAATAATGACAAACTAAGAAGTAGATTCTTGTAGGATATTGAAGACTCCTAACAAAGAAAGTCGGCTCTAGGAATGGAAGGACATTCAATCATAAGAAGATCACAACACTCAAACAAACATGTCAAGAAAATTATCAAATATCTTGGAAATGAAAGGAGAATCACCATCCCAGAATCACGACAGACTAGAGCAATCAGAAAATCAATCAGGATCCAAACAAAAGGAAGGAAGACTACAACCGTCACATGGACATCAATCTTTACAAGACTAAAATGAAAGAAAGATCATGGATATATTTGATATGGACGTGATCCAAATTCATATATGGATATATCTGATAAGGACATATCAAACGGCCACATTCCTCAATCAAGGGATCAATCTAAATTCTTGATTGAGAAGAAATCTCTTGGGTTTCCTTGTGAAGAGTAAAAGCTGAAGACTATAAAAGATGAAGACTAAAGACAGACACGAGATACACAACTTCAAGGAGAAAATGCAAAGTGTCACATTCTAATTCAAAGTGTCACATTCTTAGTCTTACAAGGCTTTGTAACTTTTAGTTTACAATTGTTATATACAGAGCAGAATCGAGTCAACTTTGTAACATCAACTGAAGCTGTATCACAAGATATGAAGAGAAAAATAAGTCTTCAGAACTTGTTTCCTATCATTATACTCAAACCAAACATTCAACGATCTAAAGAAAACTTTGAAACCCAAGGGGACTGGAAGTAGGCACCACATTGGTGTTCTGAACCAGGATAAATTTCTGTGTTATTACTTTATAATTTGTTATTTATGTGCTTAACTATGTTGAATCTAATCTGTTTGTGAAGTGCAATGATCTGTAGGAGAGTCAACTGTGAGGAGTCAGTAGTCGACTCACAGAAGAAAAATTTCAACTCACCTCCCTCCTCTTAAATTTCAGAAGACACTTGTTTAATTCAAAACTTAGGGACTTGAACCTATTATTTATCAAAGACATAAATCAACTCAAAGCATTAAGGAATTTAACCCATAGTCTAACAAAGACATAAGTCAAGGTAAGAAGATTAAAACATACCTCAATCACGAGTTTTCAAAACGAAAAACAAATGCTGATACTTGGACTTCATGTCTTCTTCTGCCTCCCACGTAGCTTCCTCGGAATTTTGGTTCCTCCATAGAACCTTCACCGAAGCCACCTCTTTTATTCTCAACAGGTGAACTTACCAATCCAGGATTCTCATCGGGACCTCTTTTAGGACAAAGAGTCCAAAATAACAACATCCTTCAAGGGTACAACCAACGAAGGATCACCCACATATTTCCACAATATAGAGACATGGAAATTCGGGTAAATGGAGTTCAAACTAGAAGGCGACTCAAACTCATAGGAAACATTGCGAACCCTTTTTGAATTCAAGTAGAGACCAACATACCAGGGACTAAGCTTCCCCTTCTTACAAAAATGCATCACTCTCTTCATGGGAGATACCTTCCAGAATACCTAATCGCCCACATTAAACTCCAAGCCCCTACGCCTCACATCCGTATAGTACTTTTGGAGACTTTGAGTGGTTTTCAATCTATCACAAATCACCTTCACCTTCTCTAAGGCTTGGTGAACTAAATCTAGACCAAGCAACTTACCCTTGCTAACTTCGTACCATCCAATGGGAGAACGATATCTTCTACCATACAATACCTCAAAAGGGACCATACCAATACTAGAGTGGTAACTATTACTATAGGCAAATTCAATCAAAGGCAAATGGTCTTGCCAATTATCACCTTAATCAATCACACAAGCACACAACATATCCTCTAATGTTTGTATGGTCCTCTCCGATTGTCCATCTATCTGCGGGTGGAAAGCAGTACTAAGGCACACCTTAGTCCCTAACCCTTTTTGAAACGACTTCCAAAAGTGAGATAAAAATAGATTAACACGATTTAAAATAATTGAAACTGGAGCACCATGCAATTTCACAATCTCTGAGAGATACATCTCAGCATAATCCTTCGCTAAATAATTAGTCCTCACGGGCAAGAAGTGAGCAGACTTTGTCATTCTATCTACAATGACCCAAATAGAATCACATTGATTTCGAGAGCGAGGAAGAGTAGTAACGAAATCCATGTTAATTGCCTCCCGCTTCCACTCAGGTAAGGCAATCTCTTGGTATAAGCCTCCGGGCCTCATGTGCTCAACTTTCACTTGTTGGCACACCTTACACTTTGCCATATAACTAGCCACATCTCATTTCATATTACTCCACCAATAAAACTCTCTAAGATCATGACACATCTTTGTAGAATAGGATGGATAGCATACCGAGATTCATGAACTTCGGCCATAATCCTTTCCCTCATTCCATTGACGTTGGGAACACATAGCCTACCTTACCTTAGTACCTCAAGATACCATCTCCAATCATGAAGTCAACAATCTTTTGTTGACCCACATTACTCTTAATCTTTAGCAAATTGGGATCCAACACTTTCTTTTCCCTTATCTCAACAATAAGAGATAACTGCGATACCCTATGCACAAACACACCCCCACCATTCGTGTCCATGAGACGAACTCCAAGATTAGCCAAACGGTGAATTTCCTTCACCAATTTCCACTTATCCTCGTCCATATGGGCTAAACTCCCCATAGATAATTGGCTAAGAGCAACAGTTACTATATTAGCTTTTCTTGAATGGTCATGAAGGCTCATATTGTAGTCTTTTAACAACTCAAGCCATCTCCTTTGCCTAAGATTCAACTCGTTCTGAGTAAACACATACTAAAGACTCTTATGATCAAAAAAATATTAATATAAACCCCATAGAGGTAATATCGCCAAATATTCAATGCAAAAACCACGGCTAATAATTCCAAGTCATGAGTAGGGTAGTTCTTCTCATGAACTTTCAATTGCCTAGAAGCATAGGTCACCACCCTACCATGTTACATTAATATATAACAAGCCCAATACGAGAAGCATCATAATACACCACAAATCCATTGTTACCCTAAGGCAAGGTCAAAACTAGAGCCGAAGTCAATTTATCTTTTAACCTCTGAAAACTACCCTCGCAAGTATCCGACCACAAGAACTTGACTTTCTTTTGGGTAAACTTAGTCAATGGAGCAGCTATAGTCAAAAAACTCTCCACAAATCTCCTATAGTAATCGGCTAGACCCAAGAAACTCCGAGTATCGATTGGAGTCGTAGGTCTAGGCTACTTCTTAACCGCCGCAACCTTTTATGGATCCACCATGATCCCCTCACTAGAAATATTATGACCCAAAAAGTTATAGCGTTCAACCAAAATTCATATTTAGAGAATTTAGCATACAACTATTGCTTCTACAAGGTCTGCAACACAACCCGGAGGGGATTGGCATGATCCACCTCACTCTTATAATAGACCAAGATGTTGTTAAAGAAGACAATGATAAACAAGTCCAAGAACAGACGAAAGACCCTATTCATCAAATCCATGAATGCCACTGGGCCATTGGTCAACCCAAAGGACATAACTAAGAACTCATAGTGACCATACTGGGTTCTAAAGGCAGTCTTAGAGATATCCATTTCCCTAATTTTAAGCTGCTAATAACCCGACCTAAGATCAATCTTAGAGAAACACTCTGCACCTTGAAGTTGATCAAACAAATCAACAATACTAGGAAAAGGATATTTATTCTTTATGGTCACTTTGTTCAACTGATGATAATCAATGCATATACGAAGGGAACTATCTTTCTTGTGCATAAGCAATATAGGAGCACCCCATGGAGACATACTAGGATGAATAAAACCTTTATTTAAGAGGTCTTTCAATTTCTCCTTAAGCTCCTTCGACTCTGCCGGAGCTATTCTATAAGGGGGAATGGAAATTGGATGAGTATCTGGAATAAGATCAATCCCAAAATCAATTTCCCTATCAAAAGGAATACCGGAGAGGTCACCGGGAAAGACCTTGGGAAACTAATTAACCACGGGAATGGATTATATAGAAGGACCTTCCGAGTTAGGATCTTGAACTCAGACCAAATGATACAAACACCCCTTTGAGATCAATTTTTTGGCTTTAAGATACGAAATGAATCTTTTCTTCAGCAATAAAGAACCTTTTTCCCATAAATGACCGACTCATTAGGGAATTTAAATATGACCCTACGGGTCCGACTATCTAAGAAAGCATAGAATGAATGCAACCAATCCATCTCCAGAATAATATCAAAATCAACCATGTACAACTCTATCAAGTCTACAAGAGTTCCTCTACCACTAACAGATAACACACATACTTTGTAGACACTTTTAACAACCACAGAGTCTTAAACCGGGGAAAAAACAAAAAAAAAAGAACTGACAAACTCTCAAGACCAAAACCAAGATGTACAGCCACAAATGAGGTCATATAAGAAAGAGTGGGCCTAGATCAAGTAAATAATACACATCATTGGAGAAAATTTTCAACATACCCGTGATAATATTGGGAGACGCCTAAGAATCCTGGTGAGTAACAAGTGTATACAAGCAATTTCAGCCAGCGTTGGTTCCAAAAAGAGAAGCAAAAACATAAATAGCACCCTTAGGTGCAGGAGTAGATGAAGTAGCAATAGGGGCCCTGTTGGCCCAAAAGGTCACAAGAGAGGGGCACTCTCGCTGCATGTACCTAATCTAACCACATCTAAAACACATGTTTTCCCTTTCTCACACTAACCATGATGATGCTGACCACAGAATCTGTAAAAAAGGTAGGATAAAGCTGGCTGAGCTCCACCAGTTTGGGATTGGGCACCCGATGCCCGTAACCCATCACCAAACTGAGATCAATAATCACCTGATGGTTTTGGGTAAGAAGCATTATCCTAGGAGAAAGAACCTAAACTCCCCTACTTTTTTCTTGGCCACTTACCACCATCTCTACTACTATACTCGAAAGGTTTAAACTTTTTCCCCTGCCTTTAACTAAACTCAACTTGTCTATTCTTTTCTTCTTTCACTTGTTGTATATACATAACCAATCTAGCAATGTCCATGTTTTTGATCAACAAGGTCGCCTTTCTCTCAAGTACAACTCTTGGGACAACACCAAAACAAACTTATACATTTTGGCCTTTATGATAGAAACTATCTCAGGGGAATACCTAGACAACTAATTTTTCAAGGCATACTCCTGAACGATCATCCTTTTTTGTTTCAAGTTCACAAACTCTTCCACCTTTTCTTTCCATAATTCTTAAGGAAATAAGCGGTCCAAGAAGGCCTCAGAGAAATCATCTCATATGGTAGAACTAGCATCTATACCTCTAGACAATTCCCACCCTTTGTACCCTTGGTATGCTATGTCTTTCAATTGGTAAAAAGGAAGCTCAATAGCCTTAGATTCTGAAGCATGAGTGATCTAGAAAATCTTTTCTATTTCATCAACAAAGCCTTGAGGATCCTCCTCAACCTTTGTACCCAAGAATATAAGAAGGTTAAACCTCATACATTAGCCAACTCTTATGGACTTAGAAGAAATAGTAGTTGAAGTACCACACTCTAATTGAGAGGCTACTAATTGGGTCAATAGGTTGATAGAGTAGCAAAACTCAGTATTAGAAGTATCCCCAGGTGGTGGATAAGTAGGAGTATCACTCTTATAAGCAAGGTTAATGGGGCATGTCAAGCCTAAAAAGAACTGGAGATTACCCCGCTATCCCAATTGAATCATAATATCAATCCAAAAGTGTCGGATACACTCCAACTATAAGTCAAGATAACGAAAACCAGACTAAAAATCATAACTTAGACAATGTCTAAATATTTCATTTACATCAATATACTACCAACATACCCAAGTCCATAGTCATCCACAATGCCTCTACAAAAATTCAAAGTCTATATATATATATATGTCAGTACATGCCCCCGACAATAGCCAAATGAAGTCTAAAACTAGTCCATGACATAAGGTAAAAGACTATGACATGTATGCCTTACAAAGCAAGAAATCTCACTACTTTAAGTCAACACATGAATTGCTTTAATCACATAGTCACTGTGTAGGAAGAGAAGAAGAAGCTCTAGCCCCTATATCGTATGGGGTCAAGCATCCGGAGATGGTTAGTAGTTGGAGTGCTAGCATGTAACTCAATGATAAGGATAAAATAGCGTCATTATTCAAAACCAAGTCATTACATCATATTTAACCACATTTATATACATAATCATACATTTAAAACCACATCAACCCATAGCATGTCAAAAAGTAAATAAGACTTAGCCAACATTCATGAAACACTCAATCATGAGATATGAAGTGGAGAACTTCGACCTTCTACACTTATAAATTTGAACGTTTCCTATTAGGCAAAGGACTTTGACCATATTCACTTTTATTAGACAAGGGACTCTAACCACATACACTTTCTTTGGGCATATGAATCTAACCTTATACATATTCATTAGGCAAGGGACTCTAAACTCAAGCCATATTAGATAAGAAACTCTATCCACAACTGACATATTTAGGCAAGGGACTGTAACCACATGCAATTTTATTAAGCAAGGAACTTTAACCTCAAGAAATTTCACTAGGCAAGGGACTCTAACCACAAGCCATTTAGTAGGTAAGGGACTTTAACCACAAGCCATCATGACTATCATTATTCGACATTGGAACTCTAACGCTTTGTCCATACACCATATCCATTCAATTCACACTTAAGGACTTTAACCCATTTTAACCAAATCATATCATATATGATCATAGGGTCTTCATAGAACCATTCTATCAATCAAGCACTTTAATAGGTCAATTCCTTAGTTCAATTTATCATTCATCCCAAATTATGGTCGCCAAGACTCTTATAAACCATTAATTCTTTATTTGCATTCTTATGCCACACTTTAGTCCAAATATAATTCAAGTTCAATTTCATGTTTAGAGACTTTAACCCCTTTAGCCATCAAACCAACAAAGTCATCAATTAACTCAATACATGACTAAAAAGGTCCTTATCATATCATTTACCAACCACACATACTTATTGGTCCATTGCCCTAGTTCAAGACATTATCGACATGTGATTAGATATTTCACTTAGACATTTTCACAAACACCTTGTAGGCATGCCTTTACCAAGGCCAAAAATCAAGATAGAAGTTATCAATCTTAGGGTTACTTATAACCCACATGTTAAACCATACACAAAAAACACCCACATATGCAAACCATCACTAATATCATGTATAATCAAAAGTTTTAACAAGAACAAATATTATTCATCACTAGGCATCAAAACCCTTGACATTTGATTTCAAAATCATCATTCATAAGTCTTAATCCATGTTTAAAATACATGGTTTTTGAGTTAATAACAAGGAAAAGAGTTACATGCCTTAGACAACTTGATTCAAGGAATAACTTGACTTTTTTTTCCTCGAGATGAACAGCCTCCGAAACCCTAGCCTTCAAATCTTCAAAAATGTGTTTGAGAGAGTGTTTTGTAAGGTTTGATCCACCCAAGTGAATGCTTAGATAGCTATAAGACCTTATATATTGAGAGGACTTCAGGGTTTGGCAGTGGGAAATGACTATAAGGCCTTTGACTTATAAGCTGGAAAATGAACCCAAGGTAGGGTACAACTTACTTAAGTCAACTGTCCCCCAGGGTACGAGTGGTAGCCTAACTCGTACCCTAGGATTCACCTAGGACCCCTACACTGCCCAACGTATGACGACTCATCCTAGGCTTGTATCCAAAGGGTATGATTGGTCCCCTAAATTGTACCCATAATAATGTGCACTAGATCGAGACAACATCCTATACGATTTTTCTTGTTATGACTCGTACCTTAATGTACGACCATGAGCAGTCCAAGTCATATTTTGGATAGTGTGTAACCCCCACCACACTTCCTAGGGTACGAGAGGGGTCACCAAAGTCGTATACAAGGGTACGATTGGTACCCTTAGTCATACCTAGTCCAGAGGCTTCAATTAAGGGAATTTTTAATGGTCCAAAGCCTAGGTATTTCAGGCTCGAGTCCCCCTACTAGATGCATTGGTGCTTATGTCACCTTGATTATGCCGGGAGGTTTGATTCTCCCATATAGGTATTATGGTTATGCATATTCTCTAGTTCGTGTGGCTACACGTACTAGGGCCATTCCAGATAGGGGGAACTATACCCGTATAGACCGTGGATGCTTTGTTCTAGAATGGCTATGCTTCATAGTCCAGGTTAATGGTTTCAAAAGTTCATGCTAATCTTGTTCTTTATCCAGACATGATATATATATATGAGTGTGTGTGCGCGCACATACATACGTATTGGTTGTATGCATTGGTTGATTGATTTTGACCTATTGGCACTATTTTATCCTTATCCTAAAGCCTTTCTAGCATTTACCTGCTAACCCATCTTTGGTCGGCTGTATCCTCACGTGATGAAGTAACCAAACATGCTACTCCTCCTACTTATTGATTGGATTTGAAAACAATCGGTGTTAGATTAAAGTGGTGAGCTTCCATAGTTTGAAAGGCATCCATTTCATGTCAAGAATTACTTTACATTCTTTTTTCTTTTCATAGACTTTGTTTTCTGGCTATGGTCAGGGGCATATCCCGACTAGGTACTCTTTTATTTTCGTTTATAGGCTTTGTATGGACAATGTGGACTTGGGTATGGAATGGTTATGATTTATGTACTTATATATTGGATTACTATTTTTGGTTTGTATGGTTTGTATCAGTTGGATAGACGCAGTTGGGTTGGTCACGGTTGTGAACATATCCCAGAGTTTTGAGTGTTGTTAAACACGCTATCTTGTTATATATTCAGAATTCATCCGACTCAGGGTATATGTTTATAGGTTGGATTGGGTTTTGGGGGTAGTCTCCGATCCTGATTAGACTTGAGATGCCTATTACGACAAGGGTCCGGTTTGGGTCGTGTCAATTGATTATCATGTGTAGACATTTTCTTCACATCAGCAACCCTTTTTGTAGCCTACTACCTTTTGTCTCCTTGATAATAAATCAAACTTTCATGTTCGATTCCTTTGAAGTAACTCAATCTCTTTACCTCTAGCACTAATTTATCTATCTATTTTGAACTAGAAAGTGCTTTTTTATAGCTTTTAGTGTCAAGAAAGTCAATTGTCCTTATACCTAGCTAAGCAAATTTCACACAATTTGCATATCCAAAAAGATTTTCATCAATTATATTCACAAACCTCTTTGATTAGTTGATAACTCTCTTTTCTCTACCCGTTGCAATGTTATGCGATTATTATTGTACAAGTGCATCTACAATATCATCTTGATTAATATTTTATGCCTCCCCCACTTCTAAACTACGGAGCTAAGCTAGTGAAGATTTTATTTGTAGTTCTGTTAGTTTAATAACTCCATTATTTGTTTCTACTATTGTCTTCTCCTTTGGACTGTTCAGCAAATTCATTGGATGTCATATCTCTATTAATAACTAACCTTGAAGTCTTCTGATCTGTGCACAACAAACTATAATCTTTCACTCTAGTTGTATATGAAAATATGCACTTATTTGTCCTTGGCTCAAGGCATAATCAGTACAATCGAATATCCTCAAATTTGAATAAAAACAGACAAATTAGACCAAAATACAAAAGAAATTTTGAACTCAATAGTTATGGATGGAGATCTATTAACCAAATAATAAGTTGTAGTGATTGTTTCATCTAAAAAATCTTTGCTAACACATGAGTACGAAAGCATACTTTGCATTCAGTCACAAATAGTGATGTTTATATGTTCTACACAAGTGTGGTGTATCACTATGCTCTCTCTGATGTTTGAATTCATTGAACTTTAAGTTGTAAAATTCCAACCTATTATTCGTTAGTGCTTAACTCATCTTTTAGTTTGCTTCTCAATCATCATCTTCTAGTAAACAAATGTCAAAAATACCTCATCTTTCACTTTTAGAAAATACACTCATACTGTTCTTGAGTAATCATCTATCAAAGTCATAAACTACCTAAAATCACTTTTAGAAGAAATTTTGTTTGGACCTCATAAGTCTAAATGTATATAATCCATCTTGTCTTTGGTTTTGTCCTCTACACTTGGTGAACTTCACCCTTGTTTACTTACCAAACATACAATGCTTACAAAAATTTAAAGTTTGATTTTTATACCCATTTCAAAAAATTTATTTGTTCAAAAAAGATATTCTCTTGTCACTCATATGATCAAGTCGCAAGTGCCATAATTAAGACTAAATCAAATTACTCTTCCCTAAAGTTATAAATATTTTTTCTTTAATTACACTAGCTTAAAGATAATACAGTCTATAATGAAGCTTGCCTTTTATGAGTACCATATAACTTTTACACACCTTAAGTGTTTCATTTTTTTAACGAAACTTATACCCTTCATCATCCAAAGTTGAAAGAGAAATCAAATTTTTCTCATCCGAGAAATATGCTAACACTCAATATTTTTGATAATGCCATCAAACATTCTCAATTAATGTTTTCAATTTCCTCTACCTCTAGAAGATTATAATCGCTTAGGCAGACATTCCCACTCATCGACTTGTAAGTTTCAAATTAATTCTTGTGTAGACATATGTGAAAGGTTGCATCAGAATCAAGAACCCAAGAATTGTGTCTATAATCAGAAGTCACGACATGAACTTCCTTAACATAGTCATTATCTTCAGAATCATTACTAGTGTCGACAATATTTGTTGAGTAATTAACTTTCTATTTTCCTCTTATCCCTTTAGTTTAGAACAATCTCTTCGGTAGTGATCCTTCTTCCCACACTTATTAAAGTTTTGTTTCCTTGCTCTAGACTTTAGTTTGATAATAGACTTTTTTATTAAAGTGTTTCTATTGTGTTTTTTTCCTACTCAACAAACCTTTGCCCTCAACTCTGCTATTTAAAAAGCTCTTCTTCTACTCTTAGATTTTAGTGCATTATTAATATCATCTAATGAGATCCTATCTTTTCCATATAGCAACGTATTAATAAAGATATCATAAAATTATGATAAAGAACATAACACGACCAAGACATGATCCTCTCTATCAATTTTGATATATATGTTCTTCAAGTCCTTTATAATTAAAGTAAACTCATCAAGGTAAGTTTCAGTCAGTATACATTCACTCATACGAATATTGTACAACCTCTTTTTCAAGTAGAAGCGGTTCGCCAGCAATTTTCAAGAATATAATTCTTCTAATTTTTTCCATGTTGTAGCTACAAATTTCTCTTTAATAATTTTTTAAAGAACATTATCTGTAATGCTCATGAAGATCTCACTCAAAGCCCTCTCCCTCAGCTCTACCTTCTCTAGTTCTTTTAACTCTTCCAGAAAAACCTCCTTAATGGCCTTCCATAACCCTTGTAGCAATAAGGACGATCTCATTCTAATCATCCACAGACTAAAACTAGATCCCCTATTAAATTTCTCTATTTCATACTTTGTTGAAGATAATGGAGACATATTAACTCTTCATTATGTGTAGAAATTCAAATCTTGCTATGATATTACTTATTGCAAAAATATTGTGGGTTAACTAGTACATAATAACAAATAAAGAAAATAGAGAAAAAAATAACACAAGGAGTTAACGAGTTTGACTAGGCCCGATCCTCCACGAAAAAACATCCATTATGAAAGAAAAGAAAAAGTGTACAATGCTTTAAAATCCCCAACTACATCTCCTATATATAGATCCCAAATAATTTCAAACCTATGAGGAAAAGGTTCTCCCAATCCTACAAGGACTATATTTTTCATTTCCAAATCTATTACGACAAAGAGTTTCCTAAATCAATAGAGAATATAAATTTTTTAAAATATAAAAATTTAAGACATAATTAACAGATTTTTTGTTTTGTTAATCATCTGCGAAATGATTTTCCAAGGTAGAAACTCTATTTAGAATCTTGGGGCTTTGGGCTATAGGTGACAAAAGAGTTTTAAAATGAGGTGTAGGTGACACAAGTCTTAATAATTGAGTAGAGGTGATAATTACTTTATTATGGATTAAGAAAGTTGGAGAATTTTGAAAATAACCCACAAGTTTTTTAATTTACACTTTGATCCAAATGTTAGTTAATATAACAAGAAACAGAGAGAAAAATGCGCATTTCTCTCTCTTCTCATCCGTTGTTGTTTTCTCTCTCTAAATGATTATTGTTGTTCAATATTGCTGCTACTTTATTCATCATCTTCTGCTTCATTATTATCTTCTACTTTATTATCATTTTCATCTTCTTTTTGTCGGCCATTGTTGTTGTTGTTGTTGTTACTGCTACTGTTGTTTGGTCAAATTTTGTTTCCTATATCACTTTCACTTTGGCATTGCTTTATAGGTGACTTTGGTAAGTAAAATTATGATTTTTATTTGAATTTTTCAGCTAGATTCACAGTTACTGCTATTGTTTCCAACAATGGATAGAACCCGATCATGAATCCAACATAAGTGCCCATAATTTAAACAGATCACTCATTTGGTGCATCAGATGAGTAATTTGTTGCAATGGAAGACTCATATGGTGGATTCATGGTTATTCTTTTATAGTTCCCATAACATGAATCGAACAAATGGGTAATTTGTTGCAATAGAAGATTTACCTGTTGCAATAGACTAGTTATCTATTGCATCAAACTTATTATTTGTTGCATCAGACTGCTTTTCTGTTGCAACACATGAGTAATCTGTTGTAACCGATGATTAACCTGTTTGGAACAACACAAATCAATCCCTGCCACAAACCCAACAAATAACCAATATGTTTCAACTCTTGCTATTACTACTGGATTTAAAATTATTTCCTACGTCCAATAGTCGACATGTTTGTTGAGAAGATAATAGACAGAATGAAAAGTAAATACTCTCTCCGTCTCAAATTATCCATCCCAAATTTCTTAATTTGATTTCTCATTTTACTTGTCTTTTTTCATTAATCAAGAAGAAACAAAAAAAATTCCATGTTTTACCCTTCGCATTAATTACTTTCTATTCAAATTAAAATGTAAACATCTTTTAATATGGTTATTATGGTAAACTGGACATGTTATTAATTATTTTTCTTAATCAATGTGTCATCTCAATTTGGGATGGGTAATTTGAGATGGAGGGATTATGAATTAAAATGTCATAGCCGCGCAATAGACTAGTTATCTGTTGCATCAGATTGATTAGCTATTGCATCAGACTAATTATCTGTTGCAACATATGAATAATCTGTTTGGAACAACACAAATCAGCCCCTGCCACAAACCCAACAGATAACTAATATGTTTCAACTCTTGCTATTGCTACTAGATTCTAAATTATTCCTTACATTTAATTGTCGACATATTTGTTGAGAAGATAATAGACAGAATAAAAATTAAATATAAATTAAAACGTCAAAGTTGATCAAACATAATTTTTTTGTTAAACAAAAACAAATAAAAATACATATACATAGGCTAAAAGAAAATTAATAATCTAATTATTATTATTAGCATCACTATTATTATTATTATTATTATTGCCAGTCGGCCAATCTTCCACAGGTAGCAGCAAGGTCCTCCTCAGCCATCGGATCTCACGGAGCATCCTTGCTCTAACTGCTTCCAGTTCCCATTGCAGGTCACGAACCTGTATTCAAAGTTCATTCACGACGTCTTGTAGAAAAGCAACGTCCCACACTAGATCAGTCATATCTAGAATACATACAATTGACAAAAAACGTAAAAACAAAAGTAAAGAAAAGAATATCCAAATTTAATACAACGTATACTACAAATTAGCAAGAAAAAAAGTTACCTGAGTCGGGAAAGAGAAAGTGGTGGAAGGTTTAATATGAAAGACAAGATGCAATAAATAAATAGAGTGTAGTTGAATGAACGATTGAGTAAGGAGGGACCTATTTATAGAGGATTGAATTTGAATGAGTGGCAAAAAGGCACAAATCTTCACCTCTATTTATTAATTACATCTTTGATTACTCTAAAAAGTTATGACTTAATTAAATTAAGAAATATTGTGAAAAGTCATGACTTTTTAGATTATTTATTGAGTTGTGATAACAGATTCTATATCTATTGCATTAGATAACTCATCTTTGACAACAGATATATCATTTGTTGCAACAAATGGAAAACCTGTTGCATCAGATAATCTATCTGTTGCAATATATAATTGTAACACCCCGAAATCAAGTCCCGAGACGTCACACGGTGCTTAGAATCACAAGTGACCCCAAGCTAACCCTTCTACTGGCATAAGTCATAAGCAACTGAACAAAAAGTATAAATCTATACAAATCTGCGGAAAATAACTCTTTTCTGAATATGATAGATACAAAACTAAATTTACAAGATTACAACTCTGCTTTTACAACCAAAACTGAAACGGAATACATCAAGTTCTACTAACTGTCTATGAAGCCTCTACTAGTACTGACTGTAGGTAGCCGGGTCATGACTCCCAACTAATCCAACACAATACGACTGAATAAAGAAAATACAACACTTCTCAAACTGTATAACTAACTCAAGCCCTTGAATCAAAAGGACTCACCACCTGCTGACTGGATGCTGCGAACTGACTGGATCTGAAGATGTACACTATACTTAGTACTGTACATTCCAAGAAAATATAGCCCACATACGAATATGTGGGTTAGTACCATGGAAACGTACCGAGCATATGAGGGTGCAATGCATATATAAAATAATATCTTAATATCATCATAGTTTATAAAATTATGCATGCTGATATAAATGACTCACTTAGCTCGAATTAAAATCATCATAATCATAAGAGAGTAAAATATATCGGGTGAAACATGTGACTCATCATAATAAATCTCAATTCACTTCCATCTCGATTCCAAATCATCAAAGTAATCAAATCTCATAACAATTCTCTTTGGAATATATGTTCATTAAATCTTTTGAAAACAATGACTGTCTCAAACTCAGTCTTTCAAACAAATATGTTTTCATCTCAGATAGAAGAATAAGACTTTTTCATATTAGATAGGAGAATACACACACACACATTGAGAGTCTCTACAACCGACATAAACCATGTGAGCTACATAGAGTCCAACATCTAACGCACGTTGGGGAGAGCTGTCCTATCCTTGCCATCAGAGTAGGACCTTAAATCATCAATCCAAACACTACCAAAATAGCTATACCTCCCGCTCGGTGCTAAATACTACTCCTAAACTTAGCTCAGATCTTTTCAAAAGAAAATCCACTAATAAACAGTTCAACAATTCACAACGGGAGCCATCTTGCTACCCTTTTCATAATAATCAATAAAAGTGGATTTCTTTCCTCATCTCGGGTTCAAAAATAACTCTTTAAAGACCAAAAGGTCAAATCATTCGAATATCAAGGTGTGTATAACACATTACTTCACCAAGGATCATAATCTCAAAAAGGGTTTAAATTCCATATATCAACACTTGAGCAAAACATTTCAAGATTCATACTTTGCATAGCGAACAAGTATAACTCATATGAAAATCTGGAAATTCAACTTGAAACATGATATTAACATCAAAACTCAAGGAATTTATCTTTAAGACATCACAAAAATATCATAGTTTCTTGAACAAGAATATAGGATAATAGTTTCCATCTCAAATTCATAATTAAACAAGTAAAATCATGTATCTTCGTAAAATAATACAAATTTTTGGGCATAAGAATGAAAGGATGTTCTTGTTGAAAACCCCACATATCTTAAACTTGAAGCTTTAAATGACTTGCCGAATGATGTAATGCTATTCACGAACTTTTGGGTGTCACTCGTAGCCTTCGTAACGGGGATTCCAAATATGTAAAAATTATAGAATTCTCACAGTTGAATCTCTAGCTATTGGGTTTTTTATGTTGAAACCCTAAAGGTTGTTTTTGGTGATTTTGAGAGAAAGTAAACTTATTTTGATGTTGTGGGAGTTTAATTCCGTGTTATAGACATATATAGGGGTGTTTTTGGCACTTGTAAGTGAGGTATGCAGCGCACAACCCATGGCAGACCTTAAGGTGTGCATCCCACACCTTATGGAAGACATTTAAGTATGCCTCGCACTCCCAATCGCACACATTTGATTGGGCGGCGCATTGCCCATCGCACACCTTTACTGCCTCTCACGAAAATGGGCATAACTCTTCGTTCGAGTATCGGATTTTTGGAAAATTGATATCGTTGGAAAGATAATTAAATTATCTATATTTTGATAGGTCTTGGGATGAAAAATTCTATGTATATTAAGAGATATACACGTTTGAAGTTGACCCTTGTAGAATTGAATGTCAAACTTTGGATGAATCAATTGGTCTTAGCTCAACTTTGTTCTAGGCCATTGATATGAACATTTTTCACCTCTAAACTACTCCATAGACTAGGATAATGATCATGAAACTTGTATTCATATGAGAATCACTTGGATTAGAGCTTAGACGCGCAGAAATGACGGTTAGAATTCTAGCACGAAAATACGGGGTATAATATTATCTCCCCCTTGGGAATATTCATCCTCGAATGTGGATAATTAACTTGAAACACAGAGGAATCTTAGTCTTCAAGCTATCATGTGTAACTGATAGAAATGAATCACTGGATCTCAAGAATAATGAGCTACTGAACTAGTCTGCAAGTGCATGAATCCTCAAGAAAAATAACTATATGGATAAGATAGAAACGAGAGTGTCAACTTATGAGTAACCATTACTTTGCACTGGACCTGATCTCATGAGAAAGGATGAGAAGTTTATGACATGAAAACTCGGGGTATTACAACATCCCCCTCTTGGGATCATTCGTCCCCGAATGATAATAATTTGATGAAAATACTAGAAAGAGACTGTGATACTACACAGGATACTTACGAACTGAATCATCACTTAATATCTGAAACTGAAACTGATGCATGAACTGAACTGAATTCATAATTTAATTGGACACAAACACATTGCCTCTTGGAATGTACATATGTAAAAGACTGCGGATAGTAAGACTAGCTGGAAAATTAAGAGTCTATAGGAGCTTATCTCCTTGCTTGCTAAACTAGATTACAGGCTATATGGACTGGATCATACTGACTACCCATACTCAAATGGAGTATTTCTTCAGCACTTTTCTATGAAATTCTATTGACATTAGGGAGCAAAGAATTTTGGGCATACTCTGAACAAGACATTTGACTAAGGAATTACAACATTGATATAAATCTATAGCATGTAATATAATTATATAACTCATAAACTAGGATAGGATTGCTAGGCCGTAGGCAACGCAACTTATTACTTTCAAGCTTAGCATCACTTCTCAAATGCTCTCTCAACTATACTATTCCCCTTAAATGCCATACTCATTCGATTCAACTAATAATTCTCATATTGGCACTGCAAAATCTTTCTACTAAGATCTAAACTAAACTAAGTTCTCTCACCATGATCAAGCTTAACACTAAATCACAAGATACAACATGCCAAACCACAATACTAGTCTAAACCACAAGGTTCAATATTCTATATCTTCTTAGAGCTCACACCCTAAGCATAACATGTCTTACCACTTCAATGACTAATTTAACACTCTTAATATGGATTCACTAGTGCATATTGCATTCATCATCTTACACCCAACATGACATTCAAGCCTATCATTAAAAATCACATATAACTTTAAGGAAAATACCCCTAAAGGAATACTTCGCATCTACTCTAAACCTTTATCAACAATAATTTTCTTGCACTATTCTTAAAAACATACACACAATTTCTAACTAACCATGACATGTATCAAAGACTTGGCCTCAATCTTACTTCACACTTTAGCCTTAGATAGAAAAGCATAAATAATCTTTCTTAATGAGGGTCATCAACTCTCTCACATCTAAACTATTGCTTATCCACTATCATCACCACTATCTTAACATAGGAAGAGGTCACCGAAGGGCTAACACATATGAACCAAAAGCACAAAAACTACAATACATAACATTAACACGTCTTTGTCCTGAGGAATAAAATATCAAAGGCATGGATTCATTAAAGAAATCTAAGATAAGGACATGCATGATATAATGCAAACTTCACTAGTATCATGAGTTTAAAAACTGGTCATACTCTAAAACATGAGTTTATACTTATCATGAGCTATTCAACATAAGACTGGAGTTCATAGATTCATAAGAGATAACTCAAATCATAGAGTGAAACTGTTACATGCTTGCTAGAAGCTGAGAATGGGCTTGAGCATGCATGATGGGTATAAGTATAGGCATGTGGAATGGATTTATCACGCAAGTGATGGATTTGGTGTTGTAATGACTGAAATCCAAGGAATACTCTAGAGTAAGAAGGGATCACTATCTCATCATAACTCATTATTGACATGTATCACAATCTAATTCTCCAAACTCAGTTTGGTTCTTCCCTAACCATCTCCCCTTTAGGTCAAAGTTGGTATTCTAAGTATGATGGTGTACTCCATATCCTCGAGATTAAGCCATAATTTCATCATTCTATTATCTACACATAAATGCTAAACTCACAAGAATAAACTAATTTTAAACTTACCAACTTCATTCTTGAACAACCCATCCATATGCCATCTTTAACTTTCTAGCTTCAATAATCATCATCAAAGACTTACACTCTCATTTGCAACCATACCTACATCTCTAATAAGATAATCATAACCTACCAAGATCATACCTCTATTCTTATATATTTTTTTCCAAACCATGAGAATAATAATCATACTAAAAAGGCTCAACATCTTCAATCATAACTCCTTAACTTAGATATCAAGAATATCATAAATTATCTAACTAGCCTTTCTCCACCTAGAAACTCAACGTTACTACTAACCCCACAATATGCAATAATCCTCGAAAAATAATGTAGCCCCATAGCACCTTGGGCACACTTCTACACCACACTTAATTACGAACACATGATCTTACACTCTTGCATACACTGTTCAGGCCTACTAGATCACCTCTATATAACTAGCATCAACAACTGAACCATCAACTGTTCAAACTTATGTCTAGAGTTAAACATGATTTACAACCCAATCTCACACACAATTTTCACTTTAAAACTATAGAACATAGCATTAAGAAAAACTAGTACACAATGATAATCGATCATAATCATATGGCCTATCTTATTCATAATCTGTTAACACATCCTCCTTCTTCACATCATTACTATTTACCCATCTTCACACCTAAATTACTTTCATAGCTCTATAAATTTCAACTAAACTTCCTCTTGCAATCTCAGAAAAGCTAAATTAATAATACTCAACCACCAAGTACTTCCATCAAAACCTATACTTTCCTAGCACAACAAATACCATCAATAACTCTTTTCATACTTCAAGCAAACAAAAATCCACCTTAACTAATAATCTCTTTCTCTAACTTTCACTAAACTAACAAATATGGATATATCACTTCATTACTAACTCCATCATATGCAAAAAGAAGATTCGGCTATACATACACTCAATAAATTACCCTTACCACCTTTCTTCTAAACTCAAACTTCCAACTAACACAAGAACAACAAGATAAACAACAAGTTGCTAGTGAATCAAAATAGGCCTCACACGGCCTCACTAGACTTTGGTTTTGTGTTTTGATTAAGAAAATTATATGAATAAAAAAGTAACTATGCTAGTGAATCAAAATAGGCCTCACACGGCTTCACTAGACTTTGATTTTTCACAAACATAATGATAACAAGATTACATAATACAAGAGATAGAAACTTGACACACAATATTCAATGATCTAAGAATACACCTTACTCTATCTTAATTGAATAACTCGTAAGAACGAGGGCATAACTTTAAATTTGAGAGACTTATAATACACTAAAAGGCTCCTCTCAAGCCACTTTGTAACTTCTGAAACTTTTACTAGCAAATATAAGAGCATTATCTGGAGAGGAATTGGAACTTATTGATCATACTGTCTGAAGAATAATACATAGATAAGGAAGTATAGATTATCATTATGGATTCTAAGGAGAAATTTGAAAGCATATCTGACTTAGGCTTAGTGCATGATTTCTACAGGCCTGATAAAGCACTTCAATTTTCAGAACTCAAAAGTACTAATAGGATACTTTTATAGCTCTCTTATAATCCCATAACTATCTATGAAGAATTAAGCTCAAATATTTCTAATACCTTGGAAATAAGGCACAGATGGCCTGACTAGGGTAAGATAAGAATCTGTATAAGTTTCTTGGAGAACTTTTCTATAGCACGATTTAAGACTTGAAAGAATGGAGATATTTCCTAAATGCCCTGTGGCCTCTCAAAGAAAAGTATAGATGTCTCTGTACCGTTCTGCAAGACTTTACTAAACACGGCTTCATAGACACCCTAGGTCACTTGAACTCTGTGCTCTGATACCAAGTTTGTAACGCCCCAAAATCAGGTCCCGAGACGTCACACAGTGCTTAGGATCACAAGTGACCCCAAGCTAACCCTTCTACTGGCATAACTCATAAGCAACTGAACAAAAAGTATAAATCTGTACAAATCTATGGAAAATAACTCTTTTTTGAATATGATAGACACAAAACTAAATTTACAAGATTACAACTCTGCTTTTACAACCAAAATTGAAATGAAATACATCAACTTCTACTGACTGTCTATGAAACCTCTACTAGTACTGACTGTAGGTAGTTGGGTCATGACTCCCGAGTAACCCAACTCAATACGATTGAATGAAGAAAATAAAAAACTTCTCAAATTGTATAACTAACTCAAGCCCTTGAATTAAAAGGACTCATCACCTGCTAACTGGATGTCGTGAACTGACTGGATCTGAAGATGTACACTATACCTTGTACCTATATTTTAAGAAAATATAGCCCATATACGAATATGTGGGCCAGTACCATAGAAACGTACCAAGCATATGGGGTGCAATGTATATATAAAATAATATCTTAATATCATCACAGTTTATAAAATTATGCATGCTGATATAAATGCTCACTTAGCTCGAATAAAAATCATCATAATCATAAGAGAGTAAAATATAACGGGTGAAACTTGGGAGTCATCATAATAAATCTCAATTCACTTTCATCTTAATTCCAAATCATTAAAGCAATCAAATCTCATAACAATTCTCTTTGGAATATATGTTCATTAAATTTTTTGAAAACAATGACTTTCTGAAACTCAGTCTTTCAAACAAATATATTTTCATCTCAGATAGAAGAATAAGACTTTTTATATTAGATAGAAGAATACACACACACATTGGGAGTCTCTTATAACCGACATAAACCATGTGAGCTACATGGGGTCTAACGTCTAACCCATGTTGGGGAGAGCTGTCCTATCCTTGCCATCGGAGTAGGACCTCAAATCATCAATCCAAACACTAGTGATCACAATATAAATCAGCCTTAGGCTCACATCCTATGGGGGTACGTAGTTCTAGGGAAGTACCAAAATAGCTATACCTCCCGCTCAGTGCTAAATACTACTCCTGGACTTAGCTCAGATCTTTTCAAAAGAAAATCCACTAATAAATAGTTCAACAATTCACAACGGGAGCCATCTTGCTACCCTTTTCATAATAATCAATAAAAGTGGATTTCTTTTCTCATCTCGGGTTCAAAAATAACTCTTTCAAGACCAAAAGGTCAAATCATTCAAATATCAAGGTGTGTATAACACATTACTTCACCAAATACAATAATCTCAAAGAGGGTTTAAACCTCATATATCAACACTTGAGCAAAATATTTCAAGATTCATACTTTGCATAGAAAACAAGTATAACTCACATGAAAATCAAGAAATTCAACTTGAAACATGATATTAACATCAAAACTCAAGGAATTTATCTTTAAGACATCACAAAAATATCATAGTTTCTTGAACAAGAATATAGGATAATAGTTTTCATCTCAAATTCATAATTAAACAAGTAAAATCATGTATTTTCGTAAAATAATATAATTTTTTGGGCACAAGAACAAAAGGATGTTATTGTTGAAAACCCCACATACCTTAAACTTGAAGCTTTGAATGACTTTTCGAATGATGTACTGCTATTCACAAACTTTTAGGTGTCACTCGTAGCCTTCGTAATGGGGATTCCGAATATGTAAAAATTATAGAATTCTCACGGTTTAATCTCTAGCTATTGGGGTTTTTATGTTGAAACCCTAAAGGTTGTTCTTGGTGATTTTGAGAGAAAGTATACTTATTTTGATGTTGTAGGAGTTTAATCCCGTGTTACAGACATATATAGGGGTATTTTTGGCACTTGGAAGTGAGGTATGCGTCGCAAAACCCATGGCAGACCTTAAGGTGTGCGTCGTACACCTTATGGCAGACATTTAAGTATGCCTCACACTCCCAATCGCACACATTTGATTGGGCGGCACATTGCCCATCGAACCCCCTTACTGCCTCTCATGAAAATGGACATAACTCTTCGCTCGGGTATAGGATTTTTGCGAAATTATTATCGTTGGAAAGACAATTAAATTATCTACAATTTAATAAGTCTTGGGATGAAAAATTCCATGTATATTTAGATATATACACGTTTGAAGTTGACTCTTGTAGAATCGAATGTCAAGCTTTGGATGAATCAATTGGTCTTAGCTCAACTTTGTTCTAGGCCATTTCTATGAACATTTTTCACCTCTAAACTACTCCATAGACCAGGATAATGATAGTGCAACTTGTATTTATGTGAGAATCACTTGGATTAGAGCTTAGACGCGTAGGAACGGCGATTAGAATTCTAGCACGAAAATACGGGGTATTACAATAATCTAATTGTTCACCTCCATTTATTAATTATATTTTTTATTATTCTAAAAAGTTATGACTTCATTAAATTAAGAAATATTGTGATAAGTCATGACTTTTCAGATTATTATCATTAATTATTTCTTTCCAAGAACCATTTTTATTGAGTTGTGACAACAAATTTTATATCTGTTGAATCAAATAATCATCTATGATAACAGATATTATCATCTGTTGCAATAATAAAGAACCTAATAAATCAGATAATCTATCTGTTGCAACATATAATCTATCTTTTTTTTAAAAAATTATCATTATATCATTAATCTAAATTTACTGACTTTTTTATTATATAAATTACAAAAAATACCTTTTCAATAATCATTTCTATAATAAAATAATACTCCAGCCTTTTCAAAAAGAATGAGCTACTTTTCTTTTTAGTCCGTTTAAAAAAGAATGGCCCCTTTTCTTTTCTAGCAATACTTTAATTTCAACTTTCCACATGGCATGTTTAGGACCACAAAATTAAAGGACATTTTGATACAACTTTAATTTAAGACCACAAGATTCAAAAGTCTTCTTTATTTTGTTAAACTTTGTGTCAAGTCAAATTAGGTCATTCTTTTTTAAATGGAGGGAGTAACCATTTTTATCGAGTTCTGACAATAGATTGCATATCTGTTGCATCAGATAAACCATCAGTTGCAAAAGATATACCATCTATTGCAACAAATGGACGATCTATTTTAATAGTTTTTTTTATTTCTTCTAGCAGCTGATACATCAGTCGCAACAGATGGGGAATTTGATGCATCAGCAACATTGTTGAATGTGTTTTAGACAAAAAGTCACGACTATTCACCTTTTTCTTAACAATCATCATATAAGTTAATTAATCCAATATTGTGACTTTTTTTATTATATAATAAATAAATAATTTTAAAAAAAATAAAAACAAAAATAGTGAAAAGTCAACATCAGTTATTAAAATTAAATAATCATTCTTTTATGGTTATAAATTATGTTTATCATTTATTTCCTTATTATTTATTTACGAACCATTTTTCATATTAAATAATCAAAAAGTCATGTTATTTCACCCTCTCAATAATAACAATAACTATTTTTTATTAATAATCGCCTGTTGAAACATATGATCGATCTGTCGCATCAGATTAACCTCTGTTACCACAAATGCTCAATCTCTACCACCAACCATTAACATGTTGAGAATAAGGAATAAATATAATGATAATTAAATACTAAATAAGAATTAAAAATTCAAAGTCGACCATCAAACATAGATTTTTAAATCCCTTGGGTAGATCCGATATACAAAAGAAGGAAAATACATACGCTAAAATAAAAAACATAGCCTAATTATTTTTACTACTACTATTATTATCATTACTATTATTATTGTCAATCAGACAATTTTTATCCACCAGCAGCAGGGCCCTCCTCAGCCTTGCTTCGATATCGGCCAAATTCCTCTAGAGTTCATCAAACTACCTTTGAAGTTCCCGCAAGGACTCGATATGAATCTTCTTGTACGAAATTGGATCAGCCATATTTGTAAGTGTAGTAGAATGAATGAGTAAGGAGGGGCCTATTTATAAATGATTGAATTGGAAGGGGTTAGTCAAAAAGCTGACTATTCATATCCCTTAATTAAATAAAACTAGTGACTTTTCAAATATATAAATTAAAAAAATGGATCTAAATACAATGTTTTATCTTTTATTGTATTTCGGAAAGAAAAGAAAATTGCTTTAAAATAAATCTAACAGATGGGTAATCTGTTGCAAAATATATTTCATCTCTTAGATAACTTACAACATATTAACAATCTGTTACAATAGATGGATATATTTGTTTGATTTTTCCAACAGATATGTCATATGTTGCAACAGATTGATCATCTGTTATAACAGATGTCTGCAATTGTTTCATAATTTAAATAGATGTGGCATTATTGCAACTTGTTAGTCATCTGTTTATTCAATTTATGCTATAGATGGGATAAAAAGGATAAGGTGATTGCAGATGGATGGATCCACTATTATGTGTGGGAGTTAAGTATTACTGATAAGGTCATTGGGACAACACACACAAAGTACAATATTTTTATGAATGTAGTTTTTAACCAATTAGACTCTGATCATTCAAATGAGACCCTGCATTTTACAGTTAAGTTTGATTATTTCAAATTGATAAGGCTAAGGGCCCTATGAAGATAGTGCAAATACCCTGTTATGAATTACTGACGGATGTTTCTCGTGTTTATGCATGTCAAGTTTTGAGAAGGGATCAATATTTAGTGTCATTGCAGAGATCCAATAGTGATTGGACTTAACTTTAAGTGTGCATTAGACTCTAATAAGGCCTTTAAATCCTCGCACTGCATCAAACAAAAATGGAAAACCAATAGAAATTCCCCTGGCCCAAATTTATATGGAAAGGTTGTTCTAGAAGATGATTATACGCCAGAAGAAGCCAAAGGAGAATGCCTGCGAGGGAAAGGGGAGTTGATAAAAGACTATATTATCTGAGCTCTAATTGAAGTGGAGACATAGGGTAGCAAGGAACTTCTAGCGAATCTAGCCGATGAAATTATCTTAAAACATGAGAAATCTGAAACAAGTGCAAATATAAAAGTGTATCCAGTAATGTAAATTCATCCATTGTCTCCCTGAAAGAAAAATAATACAGATGGACACTTTGCTAAGGAGATGCAACTAGGTAATGTGGTTCGAATTATCACCTAGATAGAAAATAGAAGAAGACCAAGAAAGCAGCCTTATGGGCAGCGAGGGTTGAAATAATGTACAGTAAGTCTAGAAAACTTACGCCTACAGCAACTGCAGTTAAAATAAGGAATCTAAGCGAAGGCGGCAAATTCTAAATTTTAAATTGCATCCTATACATTCTTGTTTGTTGTTGCGATTAGGTACATTGTTGTTGACCTGATTGGAACCACAAATAAGATTGAAAGACAGCTTGAGCGTCATTACTTCCTTAGCAATATGGATTAATTGATTGTGTTTTCTTGACTTAGCATGCTTACAATATTCCTTGGAGAAGATCAGAGGCTTGTTGTAGCATGTGAATCCCAATAATTTTCAAGCTTGCCTCCAACTTGACGATTTGGTATCCAAGCTTGCTGTTGCCATCTTTGAAGTTGGTATAGAGTTCCTGGTCTCTTGTGAGCTCGATCAGGAACATTTTCTCCTTTGAAGTTGTGGCATTGTAGAAGGCCTTTAGAACACTTTCTTCAGAAGCATTAAAGGATACATGGAGGGTCTCTGTGTTTGTTTTAGGTCAAAATGTGTCGATACACAGTGAAGATGTGGTCCCAACAATTGAATAGCTCACTTTTATTGAGCGTTGCTTAATGCAGCTTGCTCAACCAACCTTCAAGGGCTTTGATAAATTAATAATCAAGAAGTTACGTAATGTTTGATCTAAACTAACTCTACCAAGTCTATCAAACATTATGTAACTCCAGGCTGATTACCCTATTAAAAAACTTTGCTCGAGTTAGTGAACAAATTAAATGAGCTCAATCTATTAGCCTTTCTGCTGATCACTCTTCTCTAATATGGATGACAAGATATCTGCTATGCAAAAGTTGACACCAGCAGTAGAAATGTTTGCCAGAGCAAAAGTCTTTAGAAGTCATTAACAATAATCTCTCAATATCAAGTGATATTGAGAGATTCCTAGTCATGCCTTCCCAAGGCTTTCTCTACGATAAGAATTTCTGCTGATAACAAGATATCCTCCATACAAAAGTCTACACCGTCAATAGAAATTCTTGCAAGTACAACAGTTTTCAGAAGGCATTATTAGTAATATACAAGGTCCACAAAAGGAAAATTATCGACTCCTCTGTCTTACTCAAGTATCCGAAAAAGAATTTTCAACTCCTCCGTCTTGCACTATTGAGCAATGTTCAAGGTTGTTGTACATTTCAACTCCTCTGTCATTGCTCAACAGTGCAAGACAGAGGAGTTGAAAATTTTCTTTTTCGGATACTTGAGATAGATAGAGGAGTTGATAATTTTTCTTCTGTGCCCTTTGTACATTACTAATAATACCTTCTGAAGACTTTCGTACTTGCAAGAATTTCTACTGATGGTGTAGACTTTTGCATGAAAGATTCTTGTCATCAGCAGAAATTCTTACCATAGCGAAAGTCTTGGGAAGGCATGACTAGGAAGCTTTCAATATCACTTGATATTGAGAGATTACTGATAATGCCTTCTGAAGAATTGCACCCTGGCAAGAATTTTTGGCGATGGTGTAGACTTTTGCATGGCGGATATCTTGTCCTCTATATGGGAGAAAAACGATCAGTAGAAAGGTTGAGAGATTGAGCTCGTTTGATTTTTCCACTAACTGGAGTAAAGATTTTTGATAGGGTAATAAGACTGAAGTTACGTAATGTTTGATACGCTTGGTAGAGTTAGTTTAGATCAAAAGTTACATAACTCTTTGCTTATTAAGTTACAAATACCTTAAGGGTTAGTTGAGCAAACTGCATTAAGCAACGCTCAATAAAAGTGAGCTATTCAACTTTGGGACCACATCTTGACTGTGAATCAACACATTTTGACCTAAAAGCATACACAACGACCCTACATGTATCCTATAAGGCTTCTGAAGAAAGTGTTTTGAAGGGCTTCTAAAATTCCACAACTTCGAAGATAGTGTTCCTAATCGAGCTCACAAAAGATCAGGAAACCTATACCAACTTCAAAGACGACAATGACAAGCTTAAATACCAAATCAGCAAGCTGGAGGAAAGCTTGAAAATTATCTAAATTCACATACTACAGCAAGCCTCTGATCTTCTCCAAAGAATGTTGAAAGCATGCTAAGGCTACAAAACAAAATCAATTATAACCATAACGCTAGAGAAGTAATAAAGCTTAAACTGTCTTTCAATATCATTTGTGGTTAAATAATGCTTAACTTACACGTCAATTTAGCGCAAGGCGGCCATCGTCAATATAATTACCCAACTTTAGAGTCGGAGTCGAATCCACGAGGAACAATGTGAGTGAAGATTAAACTAATTTGAAACTATGGATACAAGTTAACTTCAAACAAATAATACGAAAAGATAAAATAGGGGGTTTTTAATGGTTTATAAAAGTTTTGACTTGCTTCAAAACTCAAAGCTAAAATTTCAATGCATCAAATCAATGATAGAGAGAAACTAGGGTTATAATCACTATGATTACTAATCCCTCATTAAATAATAGTTATAGTACTAGATTCTCATTGTGGGAAACACCAAATTATCAGTATCGACAATCCATCTAAGTGTTTTTCAACCTACCTAGATGTTGTGCTCCCTAATTCTCTCAAACTTAGGAAAACCTTCTATTCACACTGATTTTATCTCGAGTTGATTAATCTTGTTACAACATTAATCATTAGATAGAAAATTAACCTTCCCAAATCCTCGTTGATAATTCACTATCTTTAGTTTATTTCTCAGTTCGAGCAAACAAACATAAGGCTAGATCTATTGTTTACAACCAATAGATAACTATCATTACAAAGGAATTATCAAGATGTACCCACAATCACTCAAACCCTAACAAACTATTAAATCCATGGAAGAATAATCATAGATCCCACAACCCCAGTTCTGGGTTTTAGTTCCACATGATATAGAAAGAGATAGCAACAATTGTATTCATCATTCAAAGAAATTAAACTTACAAAAGATAAAGTTTGAAGTTCGTTCTCTTCCAAATTCAAGAAGAAGTTCCCACAACCCAATCACAGAGTTGAAAATTGAAGTCTAAGTTAAGAGGCCCAAAAAGAAGTAAACTATCCTTTGGAATAAGTTCCAGATACTGAATGAAACCCTAAAATCCACTATTTATATCCGTACTTTAAGAGAAATTAAAAATTAAAAATTCAGCTTTTTCTCCTTTAGCTGACGACATGTCTAATAACTTATCACAAAGCTGATAGCTTATCAGAGAATATATTTAGACCTTCTTCAGTGTGACACTAAATGTGATGGATTATTAGGAATCTGATGACTTATCAAAAAATATCGTCAGAACTACTTCAATTTTCTTGTGTTCTACTTCAGTGTGACGACATGTCTGGCGGCTTATCAAAGATCTGATAACTTATCAAACATGTCATCAAATATGTCTCTATTTTCTTGTTCTCTGCCTTAATATGACGATATGTCTGATGGCTTATCAAAGATCTGATAGCTTATTAGACCATGTCGTCACGTGAAGTTTTCAAAACTTAATTATTTTCACTAAAAAGCATACTTCTTGACGTCGCTTTCATATATTTCCATGCATCCTGACTTTCCTACAAAATTACATGAAATATGATAAAAATACAATAGTAGCTACTTAAGAACTTACAATTATTTCAAGTTAAAAGTCTTAAATGTGCTAACAGAAGACTAGCACATCATGGTTCCGATCAGGTCAATAGAAGTGGAGCTAATTGAAACCACAAACACGAAGGCATGGGATGCAATTTAAAATTAAGAAATTGCATCTTCACTTAGATTCCTTATTTTAGCTGCAGTTGTTGTTGAAGCAAGTTTTTTAGACTTACTGTACATTATTTCAACCTTCGATGCTTGTAAGGTTGCTTTCTTGGTCTTTTACTATTACCTAAAATATAGGTGATAATCCCAACCACGCTACCTAGATGTAGCTCCCTAGCAAAGAGACCATCTGCGCTATTTTTCTTTTAGAGAAACAACAAACAGATTTTTTCATTATCGGATACAATTTCATAGTTGCACTTGATATAGATTTCTCATGTTTTAAGATAGTTTCATCTGTCAGATTCACTAGAAGTTACTTTCTACCTTATGTATCCTGTTCAATTAGCTCTCAAATGATATAGTCTTTCATCAACCACCCATTTTTCCTCAAAGGCATTCTCCTACCATACCTTTTGGCGTTAATCATCACCCTGAGCAACCCAACCATATAAATTTGGGCTAGAGCAATAACTATATTGATTTCATTCTTGGTTGAAGTAGTGGGAGGCTTCGAAGGACTTCTAAGGGTCCAATAGACCCTAAAAGTTAGTCTAATTGCTTTTGAATTTCTTTACAATGCCACTAAAACTAGATCCCTTCACAATGCTAGACACAGAAACATGAGGAACAATCGATATTAAATCTTAATAGGGTATCAAAACCATATTCGTAGTCCCTCAGCCTTATCAATTTGGACCTATTAAACTTAACTATAAAATTGCAGATATCTTATTTGAAAGATCAATGACTAAATGGTAAAAACAACATTCACAAAATCAGTGTACTCTATGTGTGTTTTCACGATAACATTATCAGTAATACATACCTCTTACATATAAAGTGGTTCCATCTGCAAGCAGCTTACTCCTCCAAATGCATCTTTACTATAGCCTCGTGTAGGTCGGGCAAAAGTTGATCAACTTTCAGTTCCTTATATCTACAAAGAAAAGGGAAAAAATTAATGTCAAACAAGAGAAGAATAGAAAGAACACTATCCATCTATTGTAATAGATGTGGAGTCTTTTGCAACAGATATGGAGTCTATTGCATCAGATATAGAGCATGTTGCATCAGATGCGGAGCCTGTTGCAACAAATATGGAGTCTATTAGAATACATCAAACCAGCCTTCCTGGTGGTTTGATTTGTTCCAATAGTTACTCCATCTGTTGCAACATCAACGACAACATAAACTATGAAGAAACAATAAATAAAAATATCAACAACAAAGAAATAACATCATTTGTGACAGTACCATTAACAATATCATCAACAACAAAGAAGCAACATCCTTTGTTCCAACACCATCAACAGTACCACACCACAAGTTCCAACAATGCCAACCCACCAACAACATGAATAACAGCATCAATTACAAAGAAAAAAACAAAATACATACAAAAACAAATGATACTGCCAACAAGGCTTTTAAACTTCTTCCAACAGATGACTTTTTTTGAATATTGTAATAAAAATCCTCGATTCGTTTATTCAATACTTAAAAGTTCCTTAAAAATTTTTAAATAAATATGATATGGGTAAATCGTAATTAAATAAAAAAACAGATATAAATAACTTGCAAAGAAGAAGACGAGAATGAAAGAGCAATAGTGAACCATACCTTAACATCAAAAGGGGATCAAAACAATAATTTTAGTCAAGGAATCAAAGATATGGATTGATTTAGATACGAAAGGATCTTTATGAGATAGACAAGAGAAAACAGAGAAAAAAGATTGTGATAACCCTAAAGTGCAGAGAAAGAAAAAGATGAGAGATGAATAAAATAAATTTAGGGCTGAAAGAGAGATGAGATAATTCTAGATGTATTTGGGGTTTCAATATTCATTAATAATTTGAGGAGCACGGGGAAGAAGACGGGTGACATTAAAAAGACAAGATAAGACTACTCAGTGAGATTTTTGAGTTATCCAAGAAATATTTTTTACCGCCTTTAGTAGTACTACTTTATTTACTCGAACAGAAGCTTGCCTTAAAATTAAAAGGAAAAAAAAGATTTTCAAACGGATATGTCTTCTGTAGCAATAGATATCAATATCTGTTTGAAAAATCCCAACAACTCAGTCATCTATAATAACAAATGCAAATGTCCATTTGATAAATAAATTAGATATGTCATCTGTTACAACAGATATCAATATTTGTTTAAAAATTTCCAAATGCTCAATCATCTGTCACAACAGATGCAAATGTCTATTTGATAATTAAATCAGATATATCATCTATTGCAACAGATTTAAATATCTGTTTGAAAATTTTCAACAGCTCAGTCGTTTGTTGCAACAGATTTTATTGCAATTGATTTAGGTGGAACTACGGATGAATGAATGAGTTGATAGGGTCAACTACAACTTCAATTGAGTCCATCTGTTGCAACAGGTGGAAGATCTGTTGGGGGATAGTAAATAAATCTTCAAATAGATTCCCCATCTATTCCAACTGATAGGTTATCTGTTGGAGTATTTTTTTTTTGTAATGTGGTGTAGAATAATTTATGAAATTTTTCTTACCTTTTTTTAAAATTATGCAGACATCAACTTCAATGTATTTTTTATTTTTCTATTGTTTTTAGTTAAAATATATCTCCCAAAAGAAAAGAAACTGAAAGTGGATCAACTTCTGACCACCCAACAAAAAAGGCTAGAGTACAGATAGATTCGGAGGAACTTACTGAACAATCTCAATCAAGGAAAAATAAAGATGAGAAAAGTGATGACTCCTTCACACCAATGGGTCGTAAATTAATATTGAAATCCTAGCATGATATTGTTAAAACTATTTGTATCAACAGGTTTTATCTTGCGATGCCGATGGATCGCCCTAAAGATGTAACTAGTGATCTTGTACTTAAATGTCAGTTAGGAAAACATTTTGATGAACTTAGGAGTATTATGAAGATTGAAAACATAGATGAACATTTTAAGAGGAGCTATTTTGCATACTTTCTTAAGTTGCCTAAGAACTGCACTCTTCGTTTCCTAATGAGTATGGTATATGGTCTTCTCAAACGCAGGATCAAGTACATAGTGGATGATAAATATTCGAAGGAGGGAAAAAATGGATGAAATCTGGATCAACTACTGTGGCATGCTGATTTATTTTAGATTAAAAGAGTTTGCCATAGTGATGGGCCTGTGATGCAATCGTCCAGAAGAACCTCTCATCAAGGAAACACCCCATAAAGGGTCCAACAAATGCAAGAGAAAAAAAGATAGGTTGTTGGGAATTGTTGGACGTAGCTACAAAGTGGAGGATTTGATGGCAGATCTCGAGGATAAAAACATACCAAAGCACTACAGGGAGAAATTGTGCTTAGTTTGGTTTGTCCATTTCGTTTTATTGGCAAGAGACACCAGGAAAGTCATAGAAAATGATTTATTGGTGCTTGCTGGTGATTTTGAGAAATTCAACGATTATCCTTGGGGATATAACAACTACTACTTGACTATCCAATATTTACGGACAAAGTTATCCATAAGGACGATCACATTATATGACTTTTCTTGGGCTTTCATGGTAAAATCAATCATTATATTTACTTATCCATTAATTTATATTGAATATAGTTATTATGACTTTTTTTGCTTGTTTCCTATTTACATTTTTTAGGCTTGGGCATGAGCCATTCCTCCCCTCCGAAAGCAGTTCACGAATTATCCGGATGAGGTTTCTCATCCAAGGATCCTTAGGTGGTTGGCTGCAAAGGGCAGTAAAATAAATATTAATGAGGCTAATCTCTTTAACCCTTCAGATGATGCAGTACGTCTTTTTTTTAACTAAAATAATTTACCTCAAAGAAAGATATTGAAAAAGATGTGCCATCTGTTGTGACAGATGGGTCGTCTATTGCAACAGATTACCCATCAATTACAACTGGTGCAACAGATGGGTAATCTGTTATAACAAACTATCCATATTTTGCCATAGATTAACCATCTGTTGCTCTAATTCTCTAAACTTGACTCAACAGATTATCCATCTACTATAAATTATGCAACATATGGGTAATCTGATGCAACATATTGTTAATCCGTTGCGACATAAAGATCAGTTATTGCAGCAGCTAGATCATCTATTGCATAAGTTGGTTGTGTTAATATGTAACCCAACTGACTACAAATTATTATTATATAATTTAAATACCTCTTGTCTTTTTTATAGGTTGTCCATCTATGGATTGTGCCTACTGATCGGGAGTTGGGGAAGACATCTTTTATTACTCTAGGTCTTGTTGATACAAAAGCGGACCCAACGGTGGAGTTAATAAAGTAGGAATTGGTCGGAGCAACAGCCATAAAAAGAGCAGTTAGGCAAGATCAGCCTAATGTTGAAGCTCTTCGTGACTAATTTTTTACTGCAACAGATTTGGGTGCTTCTTTTGGGGGTGTTGCTGGAGGAGTTGGTGATGATGGTGGCAACTATCCTGATGTTGCTGCTGCTACCAGTCGTGATTATAAGCATGTTGGTGCTCAAGAAAAAATGAATACATTTGAAAACATCCATTTCACAGGTCCCTCTCACCCCTACACCAGTCCCTCCCACCCTTACAGTGGTCCTTCTCACCTCTCTTTACCCTTATGTTCTCATTGTAAATGCAAAGTGTGCAAGGACAGAAAGAATAAATTCCTTGAAAAACAAAAGGCTAATACTAAAGCTGCTAAGGAATTGAAATATAAGAAGGGTGTCATACTATCCACGAAAGTGAGGGAGCCATACACTCCTACAGTGGTGGTTAGGAGGAAGAGAAGAAATATTAGACAAATACTCTCTATCATAAAAACAAAAAAAAATGCAACTCCTCTCACAGTAAGAGTTGTTGAAGTTCAGGGGACACTGAAGAAAATGGACATATACGCGACACTTGGCTACGAAAAAAAAAGAACTGTAAAAAAATCATGAATGACAAGATAGAGGTTCTAGAAGAATACACAATGCATTCATTTACAGCCAAAGACTTCATGAATATGACAAATATGCATGAGTGGTACGTGGATAATGTATGTTTAGTTTTGCTAACCTAGCCTTCCTATCTACTCCATAGAGAAGAAGCTACGCAACAGATGTGTAATCTGTTGCAACATCTGGGTATTCTGTTGCAATATAATACACATCTGTTGTAGAAGTTGCATTAGCTGGGTAATCTGTGAACTAATTCAGAGAACCCACTGCAACAGAATCTTTCCACTATTTTTTTCTTCTTTACAATTACTAACCTATTTAAAATTATCTTCTTGTATGTTGATGAAATTCTCTGCCTCATGAAGGGCAGACAATTAGCGTACCCGGATGCTTATGATGTTGCTGATAAGATAATGGACCTCAACTTCTACAATAATTCCAAGCATAGGTACGATAATCTCCGTAGGTGAGCTGGTCCCGGTGGATGGAGATTTGGTAAGTTAGCTTCTACATTCGAATGGGATGAAGACATGATTAAATATGTTAGAGGAAAGAGGCTATATCAATATGGCAAGAGCTAGACCAAGGCAAAGAGAATCTTTCCAATCATGAATGTGGAAGTCAAATATTTTCTCACTATTGATATACTACTCGACGAGGGAAATATTAAGGTTTATGACTGCAACTTACCTATCTTTAATGAGAACATATTTTTAACCCACATGAAGCCACTCTTGAAGTTGTTCCCCAAGTTTTTGACACAGAGTAAGGTGATAGATCATTTGCTGGCAGAATTCTTGAGGAAGGAATCATGGGATTTTAAAAGTCGAAATAAGAACATCCATCTCCAAAAAAATAAAAATGGTGCAGCGTGCGGCCCGTACTCGCTTGCATACATCAAGTGTCTGTTGAGCGGCACAAAAATTATCGTTATATGCGACACCTTTATAGGAAAGATGCAAGAGGTCTGGGCTTATGGGGTACTAACTAAATGGTTGGATCCCGTGTATAAAGAAGAATATGTACAAAGGCAGAAACGAGCACGATAATAATTTTTTATTTCAAGCCACTTCACTTTACATGCAGTGGCAATAATTTTTATGTCTGGCAAAAGTTGAATTTTTATAATGCAATAGATTGTGTATCTGTTGTAACATATATAATACCTGTTGTAACAGATTTATTAGCTGTTGGAATAGGTAGGTCATCTGTTGCATTATGTAGATGTTTCTCGATCTATCTGTCATAACATATATATAATTTGTTGCAACATATAATATCTATTGTAGCTGATAGGTAATTTATTGGAACAAATCAAAAAAGTAGGAAGACCTGTTATGTAATTTCTAGTAGCTGATCTAACTAAATGGTTGGAATCTGTGTATAAAGAAGAATATGTATAAAGACAGAGACGAACACGATAATTTTTTATTTCAAGTCACTTCACTTTACATGTAGTGGCAATAATTTTTATGTCTGGCTAAAGTTAAATTTTTATAATGCAACAGATTGTATATCTATTGTAATAGATATAATACCTGTTGTGACAGATTGATTATCTGTTGGAATATATTAGTCATCTGTTGCATTATGCAGATGTTTCAAGTTTGTCTATCGCAACAGATATACAGTACGTTACAACATATAATCTATCTGTTGCAACTAATACACTATATGTCTAACTCTGTTTAATAAGATATGTCATTTGTTGCAGCAGATGTATTATCTTTTGCGATATTTGAATCTAGTATTCTATTTCAATTAACATGTTCAAAACTAAGGATTAAATTATATTCATAGACATTATAAAACAAATCGAAGCCTTCAAAAGTTATATGAAATAACTCAACAAATAAATGAAATGTAAAAAATTATTATAGGTACAAATGATCTACTCTACAAATAAATCAACAAGTCAAACCAAGGAGGATAGGTTATTACATTGACAAACTCAAGCTATAAAGATCTACTCAATATGGATAAGTTGTTTTTCATCCAGTGCTACGAAATTAGGCTTCGGTCATCGTGGATCATTAATGTCACTTGCGTACGGCTTCTGAGCTTTCGCTTCTCTATATTTCCATAAAAGAGCATCATTTCTTTTGCGGAGTAATCCGGCATCAAGTCCATCATTTGGTACTTGTAATTCATCGCTCAAATACTCGGCATAAGCGGCAACAAAAAGACCGTAATCTCTGCATTTTAAAAAATAGATAATCTATATCTTGCAGTTCATGTAAGCATTATGAAATTTATGAAATGACACTAAATCATGATACTTATACTTACAGGCTACCAATGATTTGTTGAGAAATTCCTTCAACATATTGTACATCAAATGGATTATCCATTTTATCCCGGTATGGTTTAATCGTTGACCAATCAGTACGAATCTTTTGATCCAAAAAGTCACTCATATCAAGGTAAGTAGACAATATTTTGGCCAGCTTTTGTATCTCAGATGATGGCCCAAAACATCTCCTTTGCGACATTGAGTCATAAACTCGGATGCACCTCTCTTTTGACGACAGCTAGCACCCAATGAAATTCATCACCATAATTGATTGTGATGTACACTTCATAGACCAAATGCCAAGGTAAGCCATCTATAATGTTAAAACCTTTGATGATGTTGATTAAGCATTCCTCATTTCGGGAAACTTTCGGATGTTGTTGACAATACCTATCGTAGGCATTATTGATGTAAATTTTATACCAATAATTGTCTGTCGTGTATCTATATTATTCTTGTATTTGCAACTTGGACTGTTTTCGAAGGTAGTAAAAAATGACGTCGATGTACTACACATATTATCAAATATTTTGGATTATGTGACGAAAAAATTAATATGCAGATGCAATTAAATAAAGTATTAATTAATAGTAATATGTATGACATTTTAACCTCATCATTCCAGCAAGTTTGGGGATATGACATCAAATAGAACCAATTCTTCATTCTGGTATGCGGAACAACAAAGTCAAACATATCAAAACCAAGACTCGATTCATACACTTTGTAGTATTCGACATTTTATTTTCTACATGATGATTTATATGTGTTAATGTCATGTCTTACAACAAGAATTGTATAAATCAATATCTTTAAAATTAATTTATGTACCTGCCGGCATGATGCTTTAACAACTCATCGGCAATCCATTCCTAATAGTCGTTGATCAACTTTGTTAGTTTTTTTGGAGCCTTGTCTGAGATGTTGAATCCTTCAAATAGGTAATTCTTCCATTCTACCGAACAGACAGGCTCCACTTTTTCTTCTTCTTAGAAGCAGTTGATGGATTATCAACTGTGATATTATGCTCTTCAGTAGTAGCTTCTACTATGACATCCACCAGGAAAGCCAAATTTTTCAATACTAATTACAGATATACAACAGATTGTCCATCTGTTGTAATAGATGAGTCTTCTATTGCAACAGATGGATCATCTATTGTGAACAATTCAAACAGGTGACCCATCTTTTACAACATAAGACTCATCTTTTAGTAAATATTAAAATAGTATGAAAACCTGTTTGATTTTCTCAAATATACGGACATATGTTGCAACAGATAACGCATCTGATGCAACAGGTAGACAACAGTTGCAACAAATGTATATATCTGTTAGATAATTTTCAGTAGATGTATTATCTGGTGAACCAGAAATGTGCCTGTTTGTTTGTTGGAATAGATGATATATATTCACCTTCTTCAGCTCATGCTGCTCTCATGTGGCCCTTGCATATTGAACAGCAGTGCAAGACAAAGACAGAGGCATTGCAATTTTGCTTTTTCCGATGCTTGATGATGCCTTGAAATATCTTTCCTTCTCTTCTTAGCCAACTTGTCTTTAGTGGAGTGTATAGATATGAAATCCTCTTTGATGGAATGTGTCACAATCCAAATGGCCATAAGTGGCACCCACACTAATCTTCTGGTGGGAGAACCATCTAAACTGAACCATTACCCCAAACACATAGTCAATATTAGATGATATTATTATAAAATTCAACATAATAACAAATATCTAGGACTACTTATTACTAATGCGGAAATTCAAACAAACTACTTACTAAAATTTTCAAGATCCGAAAGTCATCGTACAAGAATTACTAACAAAGATCCTATCTAAAGTGATATCCATAAATAAAGTAAATAAAGAATGCTTCATTACCTAAAAGATAGACAAGAACAAATAAGATGACCCACGGCAGCCCGGAGAGGGAGTGCTCACCATTGGATCAAGATATGCTATCAAACTAGGTGAGGTCATGTCTGAGCCTAAAACACTTTCTGCACTCAACAAAAGAAGAGTACAGGGTAGTATCAGTACAAACCATTATGTACTGGTAGGTATCATAGGCCAACTCAATTTGATAGCATGTACACAACATAAATCAAATAACAAGTAGACAGGCATATTCACACAACAAATATTCAATGAATCAACAATACAACAACAACAGGTCAAACAGTGCTATAAAACAAGCCACATAACCATCAAGAGTATCAACCATATTGTAAACATCCATAGAAATAACACAAATATGTACACACATGCTATAGGACTTATTTTTGCCCAAATAGTCATGACCTGCAGGGAACAATCTATATTCATGTACCGTACCGGCGTGGTACCCGATCCAACATAAATATAAACGTACCGGCATGGTACCCGATCGAACATAAATATAAACGTACCGGCGTGGTACCCGATCCAACATAAACATAAACGTACCGGCGTGGTACCCGATCCAACATAAATATAAATGTACTGGTGTGGTACCTGATCCAACATAAATATAAACGTACCGGCATGGTACTTGATCCAACATAAATATAAACAAGTATTATCAATAGCAATTTACACAACCTCACAGCATGCCACACAATATACCAAGTTTACAAGTACACTTAAAGTCATAAGACAATTCCATCAAGTCAATTTTTAATAAACATTTATACACGAATCAACAATCCAAACATCAATAATTTCAAGCATGTCTGAATACCAATCCACAAGTATCCAATTTAGGAGCATACACACAATTAAGTCGAGTCTAAACTCTAATTAAATCGTAACCTACCTCAACCGAAGAAACCAAATGTAAGCTACTTTGAAAAGGTCTTTCCCTTCTGTAAAACCTCTGAGTGTTTTAAATCTGTTCAAATATATAATTTCCATGAGAGTACGAATTTAATGACACCAATTTATAAATTCTTACTCTTAAAATCTTAGACCTAAACCTCAATTTCTTAATCCCAAAACGTGGAATAATTATAATATAAAAACATTAAACAATTAATATTGCAAATTGTTGTCTTTCAGTTAGCATAAGGAAACAATTGTATGTTTCTACATTGAAACCCATGATTGGCTTATCATGCCTTTCTATGTTGTTTTTTTTCTTTCTGCCACTATTATGCTAATGACTACTGAACTATTACATTTTTTTTTCAAACAAATGGATTGTTTCTTTTACCCAATCCAATGGCATTGCCTACACATACCAATTGGGTATAATAGAAAACAATCATTCCATCCCAAGGAACAATAACCTTACCTGAAACAATTGCCTACAATTACCTTTGTCCGCCTCCCTTTTTCTTGTCCCTCTCTTCTTCTTCTCACGAGAACTCAATAACTCTTGCCTCCTCTTTGCCCAATGTCTGATATTATTATTATTATTATTATTATTATTATTATTATTATTATTATTATTATAAATATAATAAACCCTTTCCACTTAATTCAATTCTTATACATAGGTCTCAATAAATAAGAAAATATTTAACTTGGTCCACAACCATCAACTAAAATAATATCTGAAATACCCAATAGATCCTCAGATATTATTCGGAACCTCGAGAAAATAAGTCATATAGATACATTGACTAAAATGTGTATTCCAGACCTATTGAGAATATTACAACACTAATTCGAGGTCGTCTCGAGTAAAAGTTGACCATTATCGGATTTAACTTTCTCAACTCAATAATTCTGTTAATGACTTAAATTACTTTCGAACACCTAAGAATTGGTACTAATCATCCCATGAGTCATAATCCACGTATACAAACTACAGAGAGCGCTAAAATAGAGAAGATGAAAAGATTTCTTAAAATGACCGGGAGGGTCGTTACATCAGATACCAATTAAACAACCGTTCATCCCCGAACGGGAAAACAAAAGATAATGAGGGCAAACAAGGAATTACCAGAATCATCAAAAAGATATGGATACTTTCTACGCATGTCTGCTTTGGTCTCCCAAGTGGCTTCCTCAACGGGACAATTCTTTCACTGGACCTTCACAGACACCATCTCTTTAGTTTTCAACTTACGGACAACCAAATACCTAGTTGAGCCTATGCGTACCCCCACCTCCCTAAACTCGAAAGGTTTAATCAGTACACAATAACACAAGGCATATTTTTCACTCATATATATGCAACCGTCCTATACTGGCTGATAAATATAGGTGCATACTGGTGATAAGCGATGCACATATAGGTATGTATGCAATGTACACAATCAATATCACAACTGATCATAACTGTCTTCATCAGGACCACCATCATCGTAATCAACCTTCAGCCTTACTGGATATCAATGCATCATCAATAGTATCCTCCGTCCTTGCCGGGTATCAACACATTATAAATATATCCCCCGACCTTGCTGAGTATAAACATATCATTATAATAATCATTACCGAATAACATACACTAAAAAAAACTTCTATCACCATAGAATATCTATCTAGTCAATACTTCCCAACTATTCGTTATTAGCTAACCAACACTTATAATACTAGAATCACTAGTTCGCTAGTCATTACATAACCTCTAGTTATTAGACTAAACATTATCCTTCACCTAATCTTTATTCACGGGATAGCAATCAACCACTATTTATTTAATAGCCAACATTTAACATCTAGTCAAGGTTCATCAGTAGACTAAAATCGTTATTTATCCACCATTCATTATTATCAACTAATCATCATATATCCATTAATCCTTACTAGACAACACATTACTACTTATCACCTAACCATCTTTTATTAACTGACACCATTCATTATCTAACCATTGTTCACCAACTAATCCTTGCTTAACTATTCATTAGTTAACCATTTAGTAACTATTCAAAGTTATTGACTAGTCACCTCTTATTACCAATATTTCTTCTTATCTAGCCTCATTAACACACAACTCCTCGTTTATCGACTAATCGACATCACAACTTAGTCATCAATACCAACTAATCTTCACCTATGCTAGACCCAACCTCACCATAAGTCACAAATTAACCATCGCTAGCTACCATGTTTCAATTAAGCAAGATTCATTAACTGATACATTAGATTCCTAGCCATCAAGTGCTATAGTCTCCTAATAGGCAACTAGTTACCACATAGCTTAACAGTTAATTAGGCAGAACAATCGTAAAATCATATTTTAGCTACAATCACATGAATTACCAATATAATACTCATAAATGTACCAAATCTATGCATGTCATTACCAGTATTCAATCAATAAAGTTGTAAGAAAAATATCAGATCTTTCTCTATACCTTACCGGAGAGATGTGTATACAAACATATATGTATTCATAAACTGCAATCATATTTGTTACACTGATAAACACTCCTCGGATATTCAAACATTATCATAACACAGCCATTGGCCTATTAGTTTATCCAGAGTAGTCACAATATCATAATCACGGCCTTAGGCCCATATACACATCCAAAATTCATATCGATAGATATATTTATGAGTCGTAGCATATCTCTAATCATCTCACACATAAGAGGTATCTCACATATTAGAGGCATAATATAGATAGACATGTAATTGTCTATAGGATATCTTATATCGATAGGTCTTACATCATGACTATGAGGAATATCACCTCTCTAGGCTAATTTGCATATCTAAGAGGAAATAGCATCTCTATAGGACAATCATCAAGTCTAAGAGGAAAAAGTATCTCTATAGGCCACATAATGTATCTAGGAGGAATATCTATCTCTAAAGGTCCATTATTGCTTCCACAAGATGTATCATAACTATAATTCAAAAGCCACAAACCCGAAACATCAATACAAGTTATCAAATTATGAAGTAACCTTATTCTAAGTTTTACTAGCCTCATCTATGTCTAACATCCGCAAATAATTCCACAAGACTTAACACAAGTTTAGGCCTAAGTGGGCAAGACGATCCCACTTCTAATCCTCAATTTCCATAAATAGGCACACTATGCCCCAAACCAGGCTAAGGTATCTAGTTCATCTTCTAGATGTCAAGTAAGTCATATTCAAGCCTAATATAGCAACTTCGACTAGAAATAAGGGTACTTAAGTCAACTCTATCCAACTTATGATTTCAAGACTACAACACTAGCCCACTAAGGCTAAATATACAAATCATACTTCAAATACTAAAACCACATCCCAAACATAAGTTTACATCATAACCACACTACAACTAATCTAAACTAGAGAGGAAAAATAATAGGATTAAAAAGGGGTATAAATATGTAATTTTACGGGCCCAATAGAATTAGAGCCTACAACACATTATCCTCCACAACATTGTTAATATCCATCTAATTATCATACCTTAACCACTCAACAAGAAATATCCACCAAGTATCACTCAAGGAAATATCAATCATGCCATTTAATAATTCATTTATTCTCCTATTCAGGATCATTCTTAATTATTTTATGGATGTAACTAAGCCATTTGATTTTGCATTGCCACAATCATGAAAATTACTATTCTCTAATAGTGTCATATATCAGCCAACTTTGTGGGACATGTAAATGTATAATTTAGCCACAAGGTCAAGTCAATAATAATTCATCTTCTCAAAATTGTTCCTAATGCATAAATCCACAGCTATAATTTATGTCTTGACAATCACTAGCTCAATATTTTTCAACGACAAACACTTCATGGTCAAGCCAAACCTTTCTTATATCACTAACACCAATTTAAGATATACGGAGTCATTCTTATTTCTACCTAACAATATTTTTACTACGGGTTTTACTTAACTCTTAATCACCTCAAGAGTGGTCCCCATGCCACTAGCACATAAGCAACGCCAAACAAAATAAATTGATTATAGGTCAGTGACAGTCTCATCACCAATATCACATTCCAAACAAGTCATCGATCAAATTTTGTAGGTATCAACAACCTCTACTAGTTTTTGTCACTTTTATTTAAAACTCATTATTTTGAAAACCATTAAGAATTCGTTCACATAAGGAACTCAAAGGTAATGTCACCTAGCTAGTCCTTACAAGGAAACTATTATAGTTTCAATAATAGAACTGCATAAAAATTCTAAATATAGTCTTAATGGACGAACCACACAAGGATCCCCAAATAATATCAAATAATCAAACTACACAAGGGTCCATCCACAACATCATTAACAAAAACCTCTCATTATGGAAAACACATATCACCTCACCCTTTTATTCATGTCACTTTTTCACCATCTTTTCTCGACATCACATTCTCATATCATCCTCTCAATTCTCATACCGTCAATCTCAACAGTATAATAGTACCAAAATAAATAAGCACCATAGAATTTCTAGTTTCACAATAACAAGAAATCAAATAATCCCATCATATTTATCAACAAAAACAACTTAGTCAATTTTCATCACTTAACAAAAATAATTCACAACAATGACAAAACTCTAGCAACACAAGTTTAGTCAAATATCAAACACAAACAATCAATAAGTTCACAACTTTCACAAGTCTTTACCTATTAACAATAACTTTTAAACCTTATTAAAAGATACCAATTGAATCTCCTAGATTTTTATTTAGATACCAATTGAAATTGTCTAGATACCAATTGGATTCAATCTAGTAGTCCAAGATTAGGATGGCACGATAGAGAGAAAGAAAGGAAAATGTCTAGTAGTCCAAGATTAGGATGGCACGATAGAGAGAAAGAAAGCAAAATGACTTCTACATGCCTCATAGCCTTACAAAGATTGGGTGTGGGGCCCTACACACCAATCTATGGAACTCTACTTGACATTTCTCTTATTAACAGATACCAATTGGAATCGCCAGATACTAATAGAATTCAAGTAATAGTTTGTAAGAAAGAAGAATTTGAATTTTCCTAGTGTCCAATAGTCTCTCAAAGAAAAGTACAGACGTCTCTGTACTATTACGTAAGACTCTACTAGACATGTTCTTGTACGATGAGATCGACGAACCTAGGGCTCTAATACCAACTTTGTCATGACCCAAATGGCCATGAGTGGCACCCACACTAATCTTCCTGTGGGAGAACCATCTAAACCGAACCATTACCCAAACATTTAGTCAATATTAGATGATATTATTATAAAATTCAACATAATAAAAAATATCCAGGACTACTTATTATTAATGCAGAAATTCAAACAAACTACTTACTAAAATTTCTAAGATCCGAAAGTCATAGTACAAGAACCACTAACAAAGATCCCATCTAAAGTGATATCCAAAAATAAAGTAAATAAAGAATGCTTCATTGCCCGAAAGATGGACAAGAACAAATAAGATGACTCATGGTATCCTGGAGACGGAGTGCTCACCATTGGATCAAGATCTTCTATCAAACTCTAGAGGTAAGGTCATGTCTGAGCCTAGAACACTTTCTGCACTCAACAAAAGAAGAGTATAGGGTAGTATCAGTACAAACTACTATGTACTGGTAGGTATCATAGGTCAACTCAATTTAATAGTATGTACATAGCATAAATCAAAATATAAGTAGACAGGCATCGTCACATAAAAAATATTCAATGAATCAATAATACAGCAACAACAGGTCAAACAGTGCCTACAAACAAGCCACATAACCATCAAGAGTATCAACCATACTGTAAATAGTCATGACCTGCAGGGAACAATCTATGTACACATATGCTATGGGACTTAGTTTTGCTCAAATAGTCATGACCTGCAGGGAACAACCTATGTTCATGTACCGTACCAGCGTGGTACCCGATCCAATATAAATATAAACGTACTAGCGTGGTATCCTATCCAACATAAATATAAAGGTACCAGCGTGGTACCCGATCCAACATAAATATAAATGTACCGGCGTGGTACCCAATCCAATATAAATATAAACGTACCGGCGTGGTACCTGATCCAACATAAACATAAACGTACCGGCGTGGTGCTTGATCCAACATAAATATAAACAAGTATTATCAATATCAATTTACACAACCTCACAGCATGCCACACAATATACCAAGTTTACAAGTACACTTAAAGTCATAAGATAATTCCATCAATTCAATTTTTAATAAACATTTATACACGAATCAACAATCCAAATATCAACACTTTCAAGCATGTCCGAATACCAATCCACAAGTATCCAATTTAGAAGCATACACACAATTAAGTCGAGTCTAAACTCCAATTAAATCAAAACCTACCTCAACCGAAGAAACTGAATGTAAGCTACTTTGCAAGAGTCTTGCCCTTTCGTAAAACCTCCGAGTGTTTTAAATCTGTTCAAATATATAATTTCCATGAGAGTACGAATTTAATGACACCACTCTATAAATTCTTACTCTAAAAATCTTAGACCTAAACCTCAATTTCTTAATCCCAAAACATGGAACAATTATAATATAAAAATATTAAATAATTAATATTGCAAATTGTTTTCTTTCAGTTAGCATAAGGAAACAGTTGTATGTTTCTACATTGAAACCCATGATTGTCTTATCATGCCTTTCTATATTATTTTTTTTCTTTCTACCACTATTATGCTAATGACTATTGAACCATTACCTTTTTTTTCAAATAAATGGATTATTTCTTTTACCCAATCTAATGGCATTGCCTACACGTACCAATTAGGTATAATAGAAAATAATAATTCCACCCCAAGGAACAATAACCTTACCTGAAACAATTGTCTGCAATTACCTTTGTCCGCCTCCCTTTTTCTTTTCCTTGTCTTCTTCTTCTCTCGTGAACTCAATAACTGCTTGCCTTCTTTTTGCCCAATATCTGATATTATTATTATTATTATTATTATTATTATTATTATTATTATTATTATTATTATTAATAATATTATAAATATAATAAACCCTTTTCACTTAATTCAATTCTTATACATAGGTCTCAATAAATAAGAAAATATTTAACTTGGTCCATGACCATCAACTAAAATAATATCTAAAATACCCAATAGATCCTCGGATATTATTTAGAACCACAAGAAAATAAGTCAAACAGATACATTGACTAAAAAGTGTATTCCAGACCTATTGAGAATATTACAATACTAATTCGAGGTCGTCTCGATTAGAGGTTGACCATTATCGAATTTAACTTTCTCAACTCAATAATTTTGTTAATGACTTAAATTATTTTTGAATACCTTAAGAATTAGTACTACTCATCCTGTGAGTCATAATCCACGTTACAAACAACAGAGAGCGCTAAAATAGAGAAGATGAGAAAATTTCATAAAACGAATAGGAGGGTCGTTACAGAATAACACCCCTCTTAGATGTCATTTTCTTTACAGAAGCAGTTAGTGCATTAATAGCATTAATCACTCCATTATGTTTCACCTTGCAGTCTTGACATTTGCATGCAGAACATTCTCTAGATGTGGCAAAATCTGGAAAAAAATCTTTATAACCAATATGATATAATCATAATGGCTTGTTGTTTCAAAAACTGTAAGAGAAGCATCATTTTCCCCAACAACAGCACCACTACCACTACAATCATCAACAACAACAAGCCCACCCTCAAAAAAAACTTTTCTTGTTATGATTGTTACTCCAAATAATTCTATTTTTATTCTATCAACGATCTTAGGGTCCGATAAAGTTTACACAGAACATAAAATAATAAAAAATGACATATTCAACTCTTGATTGGTCAGAACAAGCCACAGATGGATAATCTAAAATAAATCAGTACATATATTAGAATGATGATGAAATTATTTAAAATAATCATTAATTAAAATAAAAACTTGATTAGAATTAGACTTACTGCTTCCTTTGGGGGATTGAAAAGATCAAAAAATTTTGCATTTTTATCAGTTTTGGCCGACAACCATCTCAGGATTCTTGGACAGAAAACTTCTTCCTGGTAGTTCACTTGTTGTCTCAAATAAGGAATGGCTTCAAATGCCCAAGCCTATAACATAACGCCAATAAATCAAAAGTATTATTGAATAAAAAAAATTAATCATATCATAATAAAAGAAATATTTACCATGAAAGCCATATAAGTTGACTGTCTTTGGAGTTAACAGAGTCAACAAATATTTGACAGTCATTTTGAAGCTTTTATAACCTAAGGATAGCTGTTAAATGCCTCAAAATCCTCAGAGAGATTTATTAAACCAATATGTTGTTTTTAATGTCTTTTTCCTAAAGAATATTATGTTCAAACTAAACCAAGCACAATGACTGCTTGTGCTTCTTTAAAAGTCCTTTACCTTTCAACGTTTCTATCCAATTTTTATTTTTGAAGCATGGGCCAACTATGGACACCAAGTCATCACGATTACTCGACTTGCCTTTGCCTTTTTTGGGTGCACGGGTGTTTTATTTTGGGTTAGAGTAGGTAAAACTTGAGAAGGAGAAGGAGGATAATATTTTATTCATGTAACTATGGCAAACTCCTTCCAACCAAAATAAACAGGCATGCCACAGTACTTTATCCACACCTCATCAATCTTATCTTTCTTTTCATATATAAACCTATGCTTGAGAAGATTATATACTATTCTCATCTGGAAACGAGCATTGTTGTCCTCCGACAAATCAAGATATTGCCCAAAGCAGCTTTCCCTGAAATAAGAATCTAATTTTTGTTCTCGAAGTATTTTTGTGAAGGAGTCAAAAGCTTTTCCCATGGCTGACTTAACCACAAAATCAATCGCTAAATTTGTTGCACCATCACACTGCATTCCCATAATATAACGATCAATGCTAAAGGTTTTGACCAACTCTTCGGCAGAAGGGCTATTAGCATTTGGATCATCTCTTTTAAAATATTCCTCCTCCCCGTGTTCATTATCTTCTGCTCCTGATTGAGATAATGCTTGTAAAGCAAGCTCATAGAGTGGTGGATATAGCCTAGCTGCTTCACTTGTTCCTTTACTTAGACTTGATTCATTTTTTTTGGAGCCATATTATCTTAAATTAACAAGACCAGAATATAGATTATAATTGATTAATGCATCGTTAAAAAGGGATAACATTAAATCTAACATGCACAACAGTAAAATAAAAGTTCCAACAAACCACACATCTGTTGCACCAGGTATGTTATTTGTTGCAATATATAACTGACCTGTTACAATGGATGAGTAAACCATTGAAAATAATAAAAATAGATCACTAATCTATTGAATCAGATAGTTTATTTGATGCAACATATAACCAACCTGTTGTAATGGATGAGTAAACTGTTAGAAATAATAAAAATAGATCACTAATATGTTGTACTAGGAAGGTCATCTGTTGCAACATATAACCAAATTATTGCAACGGATAAGTAAACCATTGGAAACAATAAAAATAGATCAATAATCTGTTGCACCAGGTAGTTTATCTGTTGCTCCATATAACCAACCTGTTGCAATGGATAAGTAATTCATTAAAAACAGTAAAAACAGATCACTCATCTGTTGCACCAAAAAGGTTATATGTTGCAACATATAACCAACCTATAGTAATCCGTTAGAAATAGTAAAAATAGATCACTCATCTGTCGTACCAGGAAGGTTATATGTTGCAACATATACCCAACCTATTGGAACGGATGAGTAGTCCATCGGAAACAATAAAAATAGATCACTCATTTATTGCACCAGGTATGATATCTATTGTAGTATATAATCAACCTGTTGCAGTGGATCCGTTGAAAATAATTAAAATAGGCCACTCATCTGTTGCACCAGATAGGTTATCTGTTGCAGCCTATAAATAACCTGTTGCAGTGGATGAGTAATCTGTTGGAAACAATTAAAGCAGATCACTCATCCGTTGTACCAGCTAGGTTATCTATTGCAGCCTATAAACAACCTATTGTAGTGGATGAGTAATTCATTTGAAATAATAAAATAGATCACTCATCTATTGAAATAAATCACTCATTTGTTGCAAAATGAGTTATCTGTTGCATAATGAGTTATCTGTTAGATTTTTTCCAAACAGAAGAGTCGTATGTCGCAACAGATAAATGATCTGTTAGATTGTTTATCTGTTATGTTAGATTTTTATTATTGCATCAGATTTGCATCTGTTGAATCAGATGTTTCATCTAGTGCATTAGATAGTTCATCTGTTGCAACACCATTTTTACCAAGTAAAATAACAAATCAACCCAGCAAAACCAACACAACACACACACACACATTAATAACATCAACGGTGATAAAAAAATGACCAATAAATCGAATCAACAGTTCGACAACAAGAAGAAGAAATGCCATAAATTAGGATTTTATTCAGTCCACATTTCAAATTTAAGCAAGAAATACTGAAATTGTTAACCAATACTAGAAGAGAAGTTGGCTCAAGTTTCTCTGTTTCTTCATAACTAAAAAGACATAACTTTTTACCTGTGAAAAAAGAAATGGGACGATGAAGAACTCGAAGTTGTTATCGCTGGAGAAGTCTTTATGTCGATTGATGGTTGAAAGCTGAAAAGGAACTCACCTGACTATTTTTCGTCGGAGGTTGAAGTCACCGAGGATTGAAGGGAGAAATTTTGCAGAACTGTTGGTTGGGAAAGAGTTGAGAAAAACTGTCGAGAGAGAGAGGAGAGAGACTGGTTGATTTGGATTAAAGAGGGTTGTGGGTTGGGTTGATTTATATTTTTGAGAAGATTAGAAAGTTTTAAAAATATTAACCAAGTCCACAATTAACTTAATTAAGTTTCCTAATGATGTTTGACCCCTTAAGTTGGTCAATGTCACCAATCCTTCATTCAAGACTTAAAATACACCTTTCTTTCAATTTTCTCTAGAATCTTTGTATTTCCTATTTTGATAATCAAGTCTCACTACTAATGAACTTTTTCATTGAGTGTTTCTCAGTATAAATAAAATGGGAAAGATTTATGTTACAAGTTGTTCCTTGTCATTTGTCTTGTTGCATCTTTTGTTTATTTTCAAAATACTAGTTTAACTTCACGTGCCTCGCACGTGTAACCTTTGATCATTTTAAATTAAATAATTTTATTTATTATGAAGATATTTAATGAAGTGAAAAAGTTTAAATTATTTTTCAAATATTCTTCACACTTTAATATAATAATATAAAGATAAACATATATTTATATATTTTAGTGTAAATACATATGTTTTACCATCAGAAGTTTCAAGCAGTTGATGGATCATCACTTTTGATTTTGTCATGCAGTACCTCTTTCCCGTGTTGCCAGAGGCTAAAAGACACGCACCATATTTGTGGTACAATTATTTTTCGTTTTTTATATATTTAAAATCTTTCCTTATTTTTAAAGTCAAATCTTTACAAAATCATTGATTACATTCTTATTACGTACTTAAAACATTTAAAAATTTGATACTTCTTAAATTTTTCTATTCTAACTATTTTATATTTATTTCTAGATTTTTCAAATCTTCTTAAAATCAAATTTAGCTGATTTAGAATTCTTAAACTAATGAAAAAAGTATTACTTGTCATTAGTTCTGATAACTTCTAATAAGGAAAGATTTTACCATAAATATATTTAATTAATATTCAACTCTTAAATATTACAAAAAATAGTGAAATGATGATTTTATCTAAAGCAAAGACTTTTAACGAAGGACAAAAAATCCAAATAACATTTCTGACACCCTTCACACTTTTAATATATTGTAGATTATAGATTATAAATTATAGATTATAGATACAAATTAGAGTTGTGATCGTTAATTTTGAAATCTATTTTATAGGATTTGAAATATAGTTTTTTATTATTATTATTTTAGAATTCCTTAGTCAATAGTTATTAATACTCCTAATAACTCTTATCATACATTTTAGGATTGTTTAATTTTTAAAATATATTTTTATTTAATAAACCTTAGATAAATAAAACTAATTAGTAAAAGGAGTTATAAACCCAAGTGGTATTAAGTACGTAACTGTAAATTGTTTAGGCCTAAGACAATGAATGTAATTGAAAACTAACATAAGTAAAATTAACTAAATACATATTGCCCAATATTTCTTCACCCTTTTACTATAAAATTCGTAACCATCAAATAGCGAAATATTTTTTTGTATTTAATAAAATCAACTTAATAAAAAAAATTCTTTTCAAATTTATGATAGGAAACAATTACATATAATGCACCTACATTAAGAAGGCTTTTCATGATTGATGTGCAGCTTTTTGGAGTAACACCTCTCCCTCATATCATTAGGATATGTATTTCCCAACATCATATTCAAATTTTTAATCAATCCTTTCAAGTGCAGGTAAAATTTATCACTTTTGAAGTTACCATTGAACTTAAAAATTCGAGTATAATAAATTTGAAATTAGTCTCTGGCTCTATACACGATTTAACTAAAGAGAGTTCATATCTTAGAGTTACGTTGGAGGGATTGACCTCATAAAAAATATTAGTAGATCATTAAATACTATCATCATTCCACAAATAGCAAAAGAGATATTTTCTGCAATAATATATAAAATTATAATATGTTATCGATTCCTCCTTACATTGAAATCTATGCGGTCGAAAGTTTCACAAAATTTTAATATCAAAACAAAATTAATAACTAATGAGGGAGTAATAATTTATTTATTGTGAATTTCATAACCATAAACAAACACAACATTTTAACTTTTTTTAAGTTTTTGCATCAATTGGTCCTTTTTTTGTGCCTAGTTCTTAGTCCTCTTGTCTCTAACAAAAATTATAACATAACAAAAACAATAGATAGTAATAGATTAACAAAAACAATAGATAGTAATAGATTAGAAACTATAACAAAATAATATGATTAAATCTAACTTTTACACAAAAATTTCTCAAAGCCCAGTTGAGTATTTATTGACCACTTGTAAACCACATTAAAACAATACGATAATCGAGATATCAAAATAATACAATTAAATGTTATCTTTATACGAAAAATTTCTCAAAGCCTGATCAAACGATCATTTAGCACATGTATTAAGAAGAAAAAACTAGGTAATAATTGTGATTGGATAGAAAACTAAGTAAAAAAAATACTACGCAAGTCCTATATATACGCATTAGAGAAAATTTTCTATGTAATATATATATAATCAAAGAGATTAACTTTATGGAAGAGACGTGATTATTGCTTTTTTATAGAATTTTTAATGCTTTCCAATAGTTAAAAATTCAACCACATGCTACTTTCTTGTATTTAAACACCAAATACTACGTTCACAAGAAAATTATTATTGAATTTAATAGGGAGAATTATTGTGAAAAAGAAAAAGATTCTCAATTTGTAGGAAGTTTAAAACCCTTTGCTCAAAAAAAAAAAAAAAAAAAAACTAAATATGATTTTTTTTCTTCCATAAATTACTAAGCAGTATTAGAATTAGCTTTCAATTCCAAATAAACTAGCTATACGTAAGATTGTTCCATATTAAGAGTTTTGGTATGAGTCTGAAATGTATTTAAGAACCAATATTTTTTGTTGATTTTAAATTTTAAAATATTAGGAAAATAGTAAAAAGACGATTTTGTATAAAACGAAAACTTTTAATAAAGGGCAAAAAATCTAAACGTCATTCTAAGGTCCTTTACACTTGTAATTATTATATAGATATAGAGATATATAGATTAATTTTAGTAGTCATTGACTCAACAAACTAATAAAAACAACTTTTGGTAATTCCTTCCTCTAGAGTTGTATGTGATCTCTTAGTTACAACATAGTATGATTTGTTATAAATAAATTATTTTTGATGATAAGAATTTTATCTTCAATTTTTCCTTTAAAAAACTCTCGAATTTCTCCTTTCTATACGTGTTTTGATGTATTATTTTAAAAATGTACATTGATGTATGTTTTTAAGAACACAAAATTGATTTCCGGAGTGGATTTGAAGTTTCATAAGAATTAGATTGAAGCCTTTGGAATGCAGATGGATGGCTCGGCGCACCTGAAAATTTTAAAGTAGTTAATTTCAGAATTCAATTTGAGCATGTTAATTATTCATTAATTGTTCTGATCTCCATTACTTAAAAAATTAAAAACATACGCATATTTGAATGAAAGTCAAATATAATACCTTGGAGGAGGGGGCAAAAGCTGAAGGGATCTCATGGAGGTAAAAAACCACGTGTTTGTGGATTAAACAAAGCGACAAAAATATCAAGTTTTTTCAGAGACAGGCAAATGCACATAAGAGATTCAATTGTATTAAAAAAATGATGATTGATGGAGAGCTGGTGGATGATGAGGAAATTATAAAGGAACATATTAAAGATTTTTATCAAAATCTATTCAGGGAGAATGAAGAAAGGAGATCAAATTGGGAGGACGAAGATTTGAAAAGACTTCCAGACGAAGACAAAAAGTGGCTTCAAAGACCTTTTACCATGAAAGAATTGAAAGTTGTCATTAAATCCTTTAGAGGAGATAAGGCTCCAGGTCCCGATGAATTTTATTTGCATTTTTTTCAAAGATGCTGAAACACAATAAAGTATGATGTTTGGAGAATAGTGGAAATTTTTCACCAGAAAGTCTCTTTTGTTAAAAGTTTAAATGCTACGTTTATTGCTTTGATTCCAAAAAATAAGGGGGCAGTTGAGGAGAAAGATTTCAGGCCTAGCTTACTCGGGAGTGTGTACAAAATTATTGCTAAGATATTATTCGAAAGGCTCAAATTGGTGATTGATAAGTTATTGTCAAAACATCATAATGCATTTATTAAAGGAAGGCAAATAGCGGATGCAATTTTGGTTGTCAATGTAAGTATTGAGCAATTAATGAAGTCAAAGAGGAAAGGAGTTGCTTGCAAACTTGATCTTGAAAAGGCCTACGACCATGTCAACTAGTCATGTCTTTTAAATATTTTGAAACAGATGAATTTTGGTGATAAATGGCTTAAATGGATCAAGTACTGCATTTCTACTGTAAAATTCTCTGTATTGATAAACGTGAGTTCACATGATTTTTTTAACTCTCATAGAGGTTTGAGGCAAGGGGATCCACTGTCCCCCTATTTTTTTACTCTGATAATAAAAGTTTTCAGTGTAATGATGGCTGAAAAATTGGGTTGGATAAAAGGCATGAGCTTTGAAAGAAATTGTGTTGACAAGTTTAGAATATCTTACATTCTTTATGCTTATGATACTCTTCTTTTCTTTGAAGCAGATAAGGAACAAATACTTTATCTTAGAGGGATTTTGCTGATTTTTGAAGCAGTCACAGGTTTGAAAGTTAATCTGGCAAAGAGTAGTATTTTCAGTATTAATGCAAATGATTGCATTAAGGAACTAGCCGACATTCTGGGATGTAAGGTGAAAAAACTTCTCACAGTTTATTTAGGACTTCCACCAGGAGCGAAAAGAAATGATCAAAGTATTTGACAAGGTGCCTTGGATAGATGTGTTAGTAAACTTACTCCGTGAAAGAAACAATATTTATCTTTTCGGGAAAGATTTACTCTTGTTAATAGTGTATTAGATAATATGTCTGCTTATATAATGTCCCTTTTCTCAATGCTCGTGAATGTGGATAAAAGAATGAACTCTTTGAGAAGTCAATTTTTATGGGAAGGTAATGTCGATAAGAAAAAAATTTATGTGGTGAAATGAGAATTGATTTTTAAAGATAAGAAGGAAGGTGGCTTGGGAGTGAGAAATCTGAAGCTACATAATAAAAGTTTGCTTCTCAAATGGTTATGGAGGTACAACTTAGAAGGTGGAAAAATTTGGAAAAAGCCTATAAATATTATTTATAGGAGGAAGAATAGATGGAGTACTATTAATGAGGGAATTGTAACGACCTGAGACTACCCCCTAGTCGTCACACGGTGCTTACGACCTCGAAGGACCACAAGCTAACCCATGAATGATATCTACTGTGAGCACTGAACAATAATACTGAAATAAATGTGGAATAATAGGCTGAAACGCCATAAAGTTCAAAACATTTAAAATACTGATAAAATATAACATCTATAAAACTGAATACTATCTGAAAATCTAATCTGAAAAGCCTCTAATTGAATTTGTCTGAAAGTGGAGTTGATGGGACAATCCCCCAATTAACCCCATCTACTAAAATACTGCTAAGCTAAAGTACTAAAAGAAAAGTATATCCTCGATAGATGAGGACTCACTGCTAAATCTACTACTGCTGCCTGAATCTGGCTAAGCGCGGTCAGGAACCTAAGCATCCAAACCTATGATATAAAATATCATAGCGCAAGAAACGGGTATGCGACCAGTACGTGGGAACGTATTGGAATGCTAAATGAGGTAAGGCTAAATGCATGGGTTCATATACATGAACAATAACTAACTGGATGATACGCAAGAGTTGGATTAGCATACATGGAAGATATGTAACTACTGAATATACTGTGCCTACTGTGACTGAGTATACTGAAACTGAATCTGATAACTAATAACTGAATATACAGATAATCTGGGATCACTGAAATCTGAATTACTGTTAACTGAGTGAGTGTATCTAACAGGCTTGATTCTGTAAAACTAAAATGAGTTCTATTCTGAAGACTGAGACCAAAACTAAAACTGTGGGAGCTAATCATCTAACCAACATGCCCCAAATAAGATAAGATAACTGATCTAGGGTCCAATCTATAACCCCAATTGGAAAGGTGTCAGTACCGTACCATGAGTAAAGACAAGCTGAAGAGTAACCCTCTACTGGCAGGTTTCCTAAATGAGAGCGGTGGTACCCTCTACTGGCAGGTAGAGCACCTCATCAATCCTCAACTGAAAGGTTTGATGTCTCAACCTACATTAGCTACGTAGTTCTGAAATGCAAGAATTGTTTCTAAGGATCATACCCTCTACTGGCAGGTGAGCTCCAATCCTTGGGTTCACTTGGTGCTGAATCCTACTCCCAACTGAGAGACACTTAATTGTTATACTGGACTAAATTCACTGAGATTACTGAGTTTTCCTAATTTCTGTAACTGACTGAATTCTACTGAGTTCGATAATGGACTGAGAGTACTATTGATTGTGACATGACTGATATTATTCTATAACTGACATTGGCTCTAAATAAACAGCTAAGTTTTTGGATATTAAATACCCCCAGGACTCAATAGCATGAAAAGTAAAGAAAAACATAATCTTAAATTAACATAACAATGTTCACTTGGTCGTAGTTCATTCATAGAGACATTCCATCAAACACTTGTAATGCATTAACTTGTACATGAATGGGGAATACATGTTAGCATGTTATAATGGCATTATTTTATTCTCATAGACAATTTGTCAAACACATAAGAAGCATACTTGGTTCATTAAATAATAAACACTTAGGGTTAACATGGTTACAAAAATCAACTTGCAAATTGAAGGGTTTATCATGAATATCATGTAATTCAACACATACTAGAATCAATTCTTGGAACTCGTAATCTAAATCATGGATTAAAACTCAAACAACATCATGAACATGAATTCAATCTAATTCAAATATGGAAATCATAAATCATAAATCTTGTATTTTGAAAAAGGATTCTTGAGCTCCATGGAAGGTAAGGATGCATGGATGAACATCTAACATACCTTAATTTGATGAGTTCTTCAAAAATAATTTGGGATTGACCTTGATTCTTAAGAGTTAGGGTTTATTTTATTGCGAGAGAATTATCTTTTGATTTTGGAGAAAAGTGAATAATGAATGGTTTTACATGTTTTTAGAGTTTAAATCCCACATCTGGGCGGAATAAAATTATGGAAAAAGACTATTTTAACCCTGGGCGCAACTTTAATTTTTTGAAAAATTTTCTCGATCTGGACCCCTGGCTTGACGCGCCGCTATCGTGCTAGGCCACTGAAAAATAATGACTGAGAAACTACACAGTGGCGCGATGTGGTGGTATCATGTTGCCACTTTGTTTGTGAACTGAAAGTGCACTGCGACGTGGTGGAATTGCGTTGGTACACTGGAAATTGGCAATTATGAAATGGGTCTATGACGCGACGCACCAATATCGTAGAGCTACACTGAAAATTGACAATTGATATTTTAACACACTCCACGACACGCTACTGGCCTGAATGACGATGTTTAATTACTGAAATTAAAAATTGCCATAATTTTTTATCCGGTTGTCAAATTTAGGCAAATTTTATATCATTGGAAAGCTAATTGAATTTCCTACTCAATGACAGGCTCAAATTTAAAAATTACTGAGTATTTCAAAATTTTTATTTAGGATAACCCATATACTGATGGTTAATCTAGGCTAGGGAAATACGAGGTATTATAATATCTCTCCCTTGGGAACATTCATCCTCGAATGTGGCTAGTTAAGCTGAGAGAGTAGGAATAGACTGAGTTTACGTATTAAACTAGAAATACACAACTGAAGCATGATTACGTGGATGGTCTGATAGACTGAACTTATATTCTAAACATGCATGTCTGATGCATGAGTACATGTCTGAATGGGTTAATCAATACGTCACTGAATATACATGAACGGGAACATGGAGACATGAATAATTCTGAATCATGATACATAAACTAAACTGATTCCTTAGATACGTGTCATGACAAGGGGATGGTCATACGGCTGAGATTGGGACTTGAAGGTCAACTATAAAGACCCATTACTTCAACTGGATTTACTACATGAAGAGAAAATGAAAGCTTTAAATCATGATAGTTCAGGGATTATAGTGCATCTCCCCCTTGGGATACTATGTCCCTCGAGAATGCTGAATTAGCTGAGATATTAAGGAAAAGTATAAGAAGATGCACGGGGCACCTATAAACTGATTCATGACTGAATATCTGGGATCTGGAACTGAGGCATAAATATATAAATGGGAGATCTGTAACATACCAGTGACCACATCAGGATAACTTTCCTGATCTTGTATGGACTGAAGTATGTAAAACCTATTTAGGTATTGCCCGCTGGTGGCACTGTAAGAAGCACCTTGTTGATTTGGGCGACCTGACTGAGCTGAAGGATGACTATATTGTCCATGAGAACCTGACTGGGGACAATCTCTGACTCTGTGGCCTGGCTTGCCACACCCAAAACAAATATCACTGCCAGCTCTGCACACACTCTTATAATCCTTACGACACTCTCTACAAAATGGATTAGTACAACCATTGCTTACGCTATCCTGGGTCATCGGTACACTGGCTGAGGACGGAGCTGGGACTGAAGACTTTGGACGAAACTGGGAATGAGTACCGCCTTCTAATTAGGCTGACTAAAATTAAAGCTACCTGTTCTAGCCCTCTTATTCTTTCTCTCCTTCTTTTTAAGCTTCTGCTTCTCAATCTGTTGAGCATGGACCATAAGCCTAGATATGTCCATCTCTTTAATCAACATTGTTATTCTGCACTCCTTAACCATACTATATATGAACTTGCTCATTCTCGACCAATTGTCTGCCACTACATGGGGAGCATACCTGGCTAACTGAGTAAACTTAAGGGAATACTCTTTTTCACACATACTTCCTTGTCTGAGATTGATGAACTCTTACACTTTGGCTTCTCTCAGCTCTAAGGGAAAGAATCTATCTAAAAAGGCAGTAACAAACTCTTTCCACTCTATGGGCTCTGCATCTATACCCCTGTCTAACCTCCACTACTTAAACTATGTATGGGCTACATCTTGTAACTGATAGGTGGCTAACTCAGCACTCTCACTGGAAGTTACTCCCATAATATTTGTGACTTTTTGAACCTGATTGAGAAACTCCTGTGTATCCTCTTCTGACTTAGATCCCATAAAGGAAGGAGGATTTATTTGGGTGAAGTCCCGAATTCTAGTTGCACTAGTATTGGCCACTGGATTGGCCAGAATAGTAGCTAGTCATTTATTCTGAGCTACTACTGAATTGGCTAGAGTAGAGAATGCAGCTCTTAATTCTGCGTGAGAGACATGTTTGTCCAGGTGATCATCCTAAATAGGCTGAGAGGCTGATCGGTTTTTGGTTCTTCTTTAGTTAATCCTTTTGGGAGGCATGTTTTGTAAATAAAAGGAAGAAGCGGATTAGACTGAGAGATTAACTTGAGATCATGCTCACTCGTACGACATGAATACTGAAAGAAGGGAAATATTTCCTAAAACATCTCATAGCCTCATGTCCATAAGTGTGGCACGCTACATAGCCATACATAAGACTCTATGTGATGCGGCTTTACAGACTCCCTAGAACTCTATTGAACCTTAGGCTCTAATACCAAGTTTGTAATGACTTGGGACTACCCCCTAGTAATCACACGGTACATACGACCCTGAAGGACCACAATCTAACCTGTGAATGATATCTACTGTTAGCACTGAATAATAATACTGAAATAAATATGGAATAATAGGCTGAAATGCCATAAGGTTCAAAACATCTAAAATACTGATAAAATATAACATCTATAAAATTGAATACTATCTAAAAATCTAATCTGAAAAGCCTCTAATTGAATTTGTCTAAACTTTGAGTTAATGGGACAATCCCCCAACTAACCCCATCTACTAAAATACTACAAAGCTAAAGCACTGAAATAAAATCATATCCTCGATAGATGAGGAATCACTGCTAAATCTATTACTTCTGGCTGAATCTGGCTAAGCGCGGTCAGGAACCTAAGCGTTCGAACCTATGATATGAAACATCATAGCGCAAGAAACGGGTATACAATCAATACATGGGAATATACTGGTATACTAAATGAGGTAAGGATGAATGCATGGGTTCATATGCATGAACAATAACTAACTAAACGATATGCAAGAGGTGGATAAGCATACATAGAGGATCTGTAACTACTAAACATACTATGACTACTGTGACTGCGTATACTAGAACTGAATTTGATAAATGATAACTAAATATATTGATAATCTGGGATCACTAAAATCTGAATTACTGTTAACCGAGTGACTGTATCTGACAGTCCTGATTCTGTAGAACTGAACTGAGTTCTATTCTGAAGATTGAGACCCAAACTAAAAATATGAGAGGTAATCGTCTAACTGATATGCCTCAAATAAGATAAGATAACTGAGTTGGGGTCCAATCTATAACCCCAATTGGAAGGGTGTCAGTACCGTACCACGGGTAAAGATAAGTTGAAGAGTAACCCTCTACTGGCAGGTTCCCTAAATGAGAATGGTGGTACCCTCTACTGACAAGTAGAGCACCTAATCAACCCTCAACTAGTAGGTTTGATGTCTCAACCTACGTTGGCTACGTAGTTCTGGAATGCAAGGATTACTTCTAAGGATCACACCCTCTGCTGGCAGGTGAGGCCCCATCCTTGTGTTCACTCGGTGTTGAATCCTACTTCCAACTAAAAGACACTGAACTGTTATACTGGACTGAATTCACTGAGATTACTGAGTTTTCCTAAGTTCTGTAATTGGCTGAATTTTACTGAGTTATGTAACGGACTGAGAGTACTACTAATAGTGACATGACTGATACTATTATGTAACTGACACTAGCTCTAAATAAACAGCTGAGTTATCGGGTATTAAATACCCCCAGGTCTCGATAGCATGTAAAGTAAAGAAAAACATAATCTTGAATTAACATAACAATGTTCACTTGGTCGTAATTCATTCATAGAGACATTCCATCAAACAATTGTAATACATTAACTTGTACATGAATGGGGAATACATGTTAGCATGCTATAATGACATTATTTCATTCTCATAGACAATTTATCAAACACATAAGAAGCATACGTGGTTCATTAAATCATAAACACTTAGGGTTAACATGGTTATAATAATCAACTTGCAAATTGAAGGGTTTATCATGTAATTCAACACATACTAGAATCAATTCTTAGAACTAGTAATCTAAATTATGGATTAAAACTCAAACAACATCATGAATATGAATTCAATCTAATTCAAACATGGAAATCATAAATCTTGTATTTTGAAAAAGAATTCTTGAGCTCCATAGAAGGTAAGGATCCATCGATGAACATCTAACATACCTTAATTTGATGAGTTCTTAGAGACATTCTTGGGATTGACCTTAATTCTTGAGAGCTAGGGTTTGTTTTCTTGAGAGTGAATTATCTTTTGATTTTGGGAAAAAGTGAATAATGAAGGGTTTTACACCTTTTTAGAGCTTAAACTCCACATCTGGGCGGAATAAAATCATGGAAAAAGATTGTTTTAACCCTTGGTGCAAATTTAATTTTTTGAGAAATTTTTCCGATTTGGACCCCTGGCGCGACGCGCTGCGCCGCTATCATGGTAGGTCACTAGAAAATAACGACTGGAAAATTCCATGGTGGCGCAATGCGGTGGTATCACGTTGCCACTTTGTATGTGAACTGAAAGTGTACCACGACGCGGTGAAATCGCGTTGGTACAATGAAAATTGACAATTGTGAACTGAGTTTATGGTGGGATACGCTACTATCGTGGAGCAACACTGAAAATTGACAATTACTATTTTAACACACTCCACGATGTGCTACTGGCCTGAATGACAATGTTTAACAACTAAAATTTAAAATCACCATAACTTCTTATCCAGTTGTCGGATTTAGGCAAATTTTATATCGTTGGAAAGCTACGCAGTGGCAGGCTCAAATCTGAAAATTATTGAGTATTCCAAAAAAATTATTTAGGATAATTCATGTACTGAGGGTTAATCTAGGCTAGAAAAATATGGGATATTACAGGAATATGGAAGAATATAAGCAGACTTTGGGAAGACTTTAGTCAATTCACTAGACTGGAGGTGAGAAATGGAGAAAAAAACTAAGTTTTGAATAGATTTGTGGGTTGGTGATGCATGTTTAAAGGATAAGCTTCCTACTTTGTTCAATTGTTTTTCTAAGAATGATGGGATTATTGCTGAATTCCATTCTAACACTGGTTGGCAACTAAGGTTTTGAAGAAATTTGAATGACTGAAAGATAGAAGATTTTTATCAGTTGCTTCAACAATTGGGATCGATGTATGTTGATCAGAATAAGGTGGATTCTCTAATTTGGTGGGAAAGTAAAGACAAAAAATTTATAGTTAAATATTGTTATAGTGTGTTGATAAAACAGTCAGGTCACTGGGATAATTCTTGGCCTTGGAAGATGATGCGAAAGACAAAATCTCCAGTTAAAGTAGCATATTTTAGATGGGCTACAACTTGGGAATCATGTTTAACTTAAAAAACTTGCAGAAAAGAGGTTTTAACCTATGTAACAGATGCTTTCTGTGTCAAGAAGATCAAGAAACTGTGGAGCACCTTTTTTTCCATTGTAAAAGTTCTAGAGAATGTTGGGAGTTATTCCTAAAACTTCGTGGTATTAATTGGGTGATGCCTCAAAAAGTGAAAGATTTGTTGGAAGGATGGCAAGAATAGGCGATACCAAAAGAGATTAAACAGTTAAGGAGAACTATTTCGTTGTGCATCTTATAGACAATTTAGTTAAAGAGGAACAAAGCTTGCTTTGAGGGGCAGCGAACGCATATTTCTAGAATTAAGGATAGATGCTTACATAATTTGTATTTTTTGAGTAAAGGCAACCTAATAGAGAGTTTGAACCATTATATGGATTTAGTGGATATGCTAGAAAAAAGATTATAGGAGGAATTTTTTTTTCTTGTTTTTTTTTAAGTTTCTGTTCCTTTCTCTGTACCATCTTGGTACCTTTCAATAAATTATCTACCTTATAAAAAAAATACAAGAAATAGAAGTTAAATATCAATAGCTCAGAGACTAAGTGGCTGTTTGGATTGGCTTTTAGCTTGACTTATAAGTCATAAATCATAAGTTGAAAATTCTAATTTATACCTTTTGACTTATTTTTAACATTTTAGCTTAAAATTAAATGTCTATAAGTACTTTTTAAATTTACCCAAACACTTTAAAAGTACTTAAAAATTAATTTTAACTTAAAACCACTTACAATAAGTCAATTCAAACGAACTCTAAAAGTGTTAGTTTTCTTAATTCAAATATTAAATTAATAAAACACAAATAATTTTAAAATACCCCATCCTAGCACTTTCCTCTATTTTCCCCTTCACGTGAATACAAAAACTCCATCATATTCATTTATTTTCCCAACACTAGGTAACACCGAAACCTGTGGAAACCGACCACCACTAAGGCGACTAAATGCCTTGTCTTCTAGACTCCAGAGGGCGCATTTGGCTTCTACACTCTTAGAGGGGGCATTTGGCTTCTAGAGGGCCATAAAAGAACAAAGAGAAGCTTGACTATTTTAAGAATTTTGTTTTTAATACAAGGCAAAAAAATTAAATATCAAAGGGGTAGGATGGGGCGGGGGAATGAATTTGGAGATGAGGTGTTCAATTATCTTAGTCCCGGTGACTAAGAAAATGTAGAATTTAAAATTTGTGAGTTCTTTAGGGAAATAAAAATCTAATATAGTGATTGAGGTGTGCTGAAACCATAATAAAGAGGTCAACAAATTTTTAGCTGACTCCTTTAACATTAGAACAATAACACACTTTATTTATGATTTCCTAAATTATAATCCTATAATCCTTATAAATTTACTAAATTTTCAATATAAATATAAGATCCGCACAAAGATTATTCTATTCTTGTGAACCCCCACCTACCCCTAAATTCAACCCCTGTGAGTGACAAACATTCATAAAACTTTGAGCTATGTGATTGTAAGGTGTCATCGTGACTATGGGTGATAAACGGGTGGGGCAGATCATAATGGGTTGATAAAATAAATAGATTATGATTCAACTTGTTTAAAGTGTAATTGGGTAAAACAAAAAATTAGGTAATTTATGTGCTTGTCATAGGGGTGTCTAAAAATCGAATCGACCGTGTAGACACCTAAAATTTATGGGACTCTTTAAGAAGAATTCAAATTCTGTTAGAGTTCTAGGAGGCTACTTTATCTTGAATCCCGCCTATTTAAAGGGTAACATATTCCCTGAAAGAGGCATCTTGAATATCCCATAAACTGATGGGTATTCGTAAAAAGATCGGGATCTCCAATATCCTACAAAATCATGGGATATTCATAAAGAGATCAAAGTATGTTCGAGAAATATGCCACTAACGGCCCTCGAATTACGGAGAAAACCATATCAAATCCTATGTTGAGAAATACGCTACTAACATCCCTCGAATTATGGAGAAATCAAGAGAGAGGAATCAAGGGAGGAACAGATTTATAACCACATCGTTTATCAATAATAAATCTTGTTTCTTTATATTTTTATTTGTTATTTCAAATTATTTCTGTCAGTATAAAAATTTGTTGGAAACAAATTGGTACACCCAGTGGGACCAAATCTGCCCTTCATCTCTTCTCTCATAAATCAAATCAGCAAATCTGTAGTCGCCGCATAAAGATCGAAGCTCTATTGGTACTTCAAGACTCGTCATCAAATCTACACTTCGACAAGCCTTGAAGTAGGGGCATTTGCAGACACCTAAAATTTGTGGGACTCTTCAAGAAGAATCCAAATTCTGTTAGAGTTCTAGGAGGCTACTTTACCCAAAATCTCTCCTATTTAAAGGGTAACTTATTCCCTGAAAGAGGCATCTTGAATATCCCATAAACTAATGGGTATTCTTAAAAAGATCGGGATCTCTAATATCCCACAAAATCATGGGATATTCATAAAGAGATCAACCTATGTTCGAGAAATATGCCACTAACGGCCCTCGAATTATGGAGAAAACCATATCAAATCCTACATTCGAGAAATACGCTACTAATAGCCCTCGAATTATGGAGAAAATAACGGCCCTCAAATTACGGAGAAAATTATATCAAATCCTACATTCGAGAAATACGCTACTAACAGTCCTCCAATTATGGAGAAAATCAAGAGAGGGGAATCAAGGAAGGAACAGATTTATAACCACGTCGTTTATCAATAATAAATCTTGTTTCTTTATATTTTTATTTATGATTGCAATTTTTTTCTGTTACTGTAAAAAATTGTTGGAAACAGACCGATAAACCGAATTGATAAAAATACTATTAATTTATTATTATTGGGTTATTAGGTTAACGATTTTTTTAATAGTTTTATAAAAAAAAAATTATTAGGTTATTGGTTCGGTTCGATTTTTTCTTATTGGGTATTTGGGTAAACCAATATATATATATATATATATATATATATATATATACTTCTGTTAATTTTTCTTTAATTTCTATCAATTAACAAACCTATTATTTCCATTATACAAACTCTTAGTTTCTCCGAACAACATTTAGTTCAAACTTGAAGATTCTTGTAAATTAAAACACATCATGTAGGATTTTTGGTTGCAACTAATATTCATTTTTTTTTCATATCAGTTACTACTATTTCTATTTTATGAGTATTTTCTTATCGGTTAAATCAAAAACCGAACTGTTAAGGACTAAAAATCGATAAACTGAAAACCGATAAAAAAATATCTTATTGGTTTGGTTATTGGTTTAGCATATTTAAAAACCAAAAATCGATGAACCAAACGATAATATATAAACTGAACCGAACCGACTAATGCACACCCCTAGCTTGCGAGTCACTCCTGTATCAATGTCAACAATATATAAGAGTCCTGATCATGACAGAATAATCAAAACAAACGATAGTAACATATACTAGCTGAAATATTGTGTTTGAGTATTATTAGGTGAGATACACTTCACTATATACGTTTTTGAGTATTATTAGGTGATATACACTTCACTACATGTGTTTACCTCAAATATAAGAATAGATAAATAACATTTTTTTAAAATTGGAGGGAGGGGAAGGGAAATGGAGAAGGCGATTACAATGTGGGGAATCGAACCCTCACCAACAAGGTGGGAGTTCAGGTGACTAACCAATTAAGCTACTAAAATTTCCCTGAATAGATAAATAACATGTATCAAACCAAACTTTGATTTTTTATCTTCATAAAGTCAAATGATATTCAATCAATTTGACATCTGCAAACAACTCTATACGACGATCCACGTTGATCATTCATATAGAACTTGTACTTTATGCTTTCATATATTATTTATTTATCAAAATGTTATTTTAATAAAATTAATATTATTTTTATAAAACTATATATTATATATATAATTGAATATACACATGCAATGTACGTAACGAGAAACTAATATAGAGAGATGCAAATTGAAAATATCTTTTTTCACTAATTTTTTTTATTTAAGAGTCACTTGTTAAAAAAATACTACAATATTGATATAAAAGTGAAATTAATAATAGTAAAAGAATAGTAACAAATATCATGTCGTGGTAAGTCACTACCTTTAAAATAATTTTGGCCCGACTCCGATGTAAATCCTTCTATATGATCACTTTTCAAGCCTTTACAACTACTTCCAAACACATGCACTCATCGATGAAAGTTTGGAGATTGCCCAAAACTATTGCCCAAAAGAAGAAATTTAGGAGGAAAGGAGGAAGACATTTTTTTCTTTCACTTTGTTGGTGTATATTTTTTTCACAAATGTAGAAGTTTGTATAGGTGATGAACAAAAGTTGTTTCAAAAGTAGAATTAATTGTGAGTTGAATGAGAATTCAATTCAAATAAATTAACTCATCCATTAAAGAGAATTGAAAAACTCTCAAATAAATAATTCATCAGCTAAAAGAGAATTAAAAAGCATAGTTACAAGAATAAGATAGTACTCATTCTTACAATGGATTTATTTTGTAAGAACGTACTTGTACTTCTACTTTTAGATAGCTTAAAGAAGCTTTAAGACTTAGCATTTTAACCATTTAATAAAAATGCCTTCAATCTGCCACAAGTGCAAAGATAAAAGAATAGCAATACTTTTGACAACGAAAAAGAACATGTACTTAAATGCTAATATCTTTCGATTTGAATTAACATGTAGTGATATGAGAAAACAACGAATATCCAAAAAGTGAAATACTCTTGAACTAGATGGACATAAGTTGAAACCCCCACAACACATACCATATCCTTAATTTTAAGTAGCCTCCGTGATACTTTAAATAGCTTTTAAAGTCATGCATATAAACCTTGGGTCTCATCAGTACTCTAGAAAAATGATCCAAGTCTTTCATAAAAGGTGATCAACCCCTTACACTCACGTAGGTGATCCATCAAGTCTATCTCATAGACTATCTTAAGGCTATGGATCATTAAGAGCTAAATTAAGCTCAACCTTGTAATACACTACCTCGCGCCATAGGAATAGAAAATATAGTGTACATTGAGGGCTTATATGGATTCATCTAACCACAAATGGGTATCCATCATACTACTTCAATCCATGATATTTAACCCTGTCCCCCTCGATGATTCAGGGATCATTTTTCTTGTTAAACCATCGATCATAGGATCAACCAGATTTCATTCGGACCTTACATATTTCAAGAAAATAACACCATATTTCAATAGTTGTTTAACTGCATCATGTATGATGTAAATATGCCTTCTTTTTTATTGAACACACTATTTTGAGCAATATCAATAGTCATTTGTGAGTCACAATGTAAAGAAATCAATAATGATTGTCTTAATGAAAAATATTACACTCCTTATTATTTAGTATAATTAATTTGAGAAATACTAAAATCTTTATTTATTTATTTTTTAAATGTATGCTAGGATCATAAGGAGTTCTCACTAAAACTACATTAAAATAATTAAACTTTTTCAACATTTTTCAATATAATGAGACTAACACAAAGAGAAATCATTAATCATTTTTTTATTGTAATCCCTATTATCACATCAATTTCTCCAACATCTTTCATTTCAAATTTAGAACACAAAAATTGCTTAGTCTCATTTACAACATTCACTTAGGGCCAAATATTAACATGTCATTCACATATAAACATATAATCACACAATCTGATCCTATCATTTTGAAGTAAACACGGGTATCAGATGAATTTACAACAAAATCATTATTCACTAATGTAAAATTAAATTTTTCATATCACTATTTAGGTGTCTGTTTTATCCATATAAGTACTTTCTCAATTTACATACTTTATCCTTTTATTTTAGGACCACAAAATCCTCAAGTTGAGTCTTATAGATTTCGTCATTTAAATCATCATTTAAAATAATAGTTTTGAAATTCATTTGGTGTACCACTAAACTATGACTAGAGACTGGAGCAATAAGAGTCCTAATGATTGCTATTTTAGTCATAGGAAAATAAGTATCAAATAATCAACATCTTTCTTTTGGTTAAAATCGCTAATCACAAGTCTAACTTTACTTTTATCAATTATACTGTCATACCTCAATTTCTTCTTAAATATACATTTGATATTTATGGATTTACAATCTTTAGGCAAATCAGAGAAAGGCACAACATGAAAATTCACAGACATAGATGTAGAAGCATTATTTTGCTATCACTAGGCATATTAATTTTCAAAGGAAAACTAACAAAATTCTGTATCACTAGATTCACAAATAGAATGATCATTTAATGACATAAATTTATATGTAGCACTACTTTGAGCATAATCAATAAAGCCAGCATCAAAAGTCTTAGCGCTTATATTTACTCATTTAAAATCAGGTAGACTAACCTTAGTCAAACATTCCCACACTTTCAAAAATTTCAAGTTAGGAGTAAACTTTTTTTACAACTTATATGACATCTTGTTTAAATCTTTATGAGGGACTCTACTAAGAATATAGCATGTAGAGAAGGCAACTTCCCCCCCCCCCCCCCTTTCCATATATATAGTCAGGTAGATCTAAGCTTAAAAGCATAAAATTCATCATTTACTTAAAGGTTATATTCTTTCGTTCGGCTACACCATTTTGTTGAGGAGTATAGAAAGGACTAAACTCACGTATAATATTATTCTTCTCACAAAAATCCTCTAGAGTTTTACTACTCTATTCACCACCCCTATCAGATCTAAATCTCTTAAATTTTTTATTTAGTTGATTTTCTACTTCTACTTTGAATTTCAAAACATGCTTTCAGCCTCATCTTTAGACTTAAGGAGATATACCTTAGTGTATCTAGAAAAGTCATCCACAAATGTAATGCAATAATTCTTTCCACCTTTGCTAACAGTGTTTTCAAAATATGCTAAGTCTGAATGTACTGTTCAAGCAAATCAGTCTTTCTACTAGTAACATATTTAAAAGGTTTCTTGACATGCTTTGCTTTCACCGACAAAAGACATTTAGAAAGATTATCAATATTTACTGTAGGAATTAAATTTTTTTAAGTCATTTAATAGAAGCAATATTAACATGACCTAGTCTATCATGCCATAAATTAATAGACTCAATATTACAAGTTGAATTAAAAATACTTACATTACTAGCAATCTCTTGAACAATGTTCAGTACAAATAAATCTCCACTAAGATATTTCTTTCCAACAATGTCTTTTTTTACGAGTAATAATTATTTTATCATATTCATAAATGAGTTTAAGCCTACTTTATTGAAAAGTACTCCTAAAACTAAATTTAAACAGAGGAAGAGAACATACAGAACATTGCTCAAGGCTTATATTTTTTCAAAAGTTAATTTAAGCAAAAATATTTCTTTACCCATAACTCCAGTAATAGTGGAGTTACCCATGTAGACACATTTACCATAACTGGACACCTTAAAGTGATAAAATTACTCTTTGTTGGCAAAACACCTTGAAGCGTATGTGTCCAGCATCCTATCAGTCTTGTTAACCACCATATTTTTCTTGAGGACTATTGCAATAATTACTTCATCACCCTCAATAAGATTAGCTTAAACATCATTTTGTGCCTCTTGCTTTGACTTTTTTCCTTTTCTTAGTTAGCACTGGATAGCCTTGTGGCCATGTTTTTTGAAGAAAAAATAAGGTCCCTTGGATTTTTTGATTTGACTCTTTATTTGTTGAAGTGATTTTTCTTCTTCACTTATTTCTTTTTCTGAATATTCTTTTGTTTGTCTTCAAACATGTATTTTACAATAGTCCAAAAAATTTCACAAGGTTGGCTATAGAAGAATTAAGAGAAAGAGCTTTCAGTTTATCTTTATAACAATTTGCTTCCTCGGTCCTTATGTGACTGATAAGTTTTTGGAGAGTTAAAAAAAATTCTTATGTTTTAATTGATTTCTGTAATGACTCCAAGGTGGTGGAAATTTTTCAAGCAGAACATTAGTCTGAAGAATCTCACACATCTTCAAGTCCTCATTAAGAGCATCACTAGTCAAGATTTCAAATTTGTGAACTTGTTCCACGATTGATTTATTGTCAACCATTTAAAATTTAATCCACTGTCCGATAACATATTTAATTCTTTCCTACACCGTCAACACCATATTTCTTCTTCATACTATTTCATATTATCTTAATAGATTTATAAGTGACAAATAAATCAAACAAAAAATTAGTCATATAATTCAACAAATGTCCTCTAACTATTTTGTTATATTATTAAATTTCTTTTTGGCAACATCATCAACAATCATAATAGTGTTTGAGCCAGTAATAGTATTAACACCATCAATTGGAGGTTTATTAAATAAAATGTAATCAATTTCTAATAGCTCTAAGGACATCAAAGTTTTTGCGATCAACATTTAAAATTATTTTTGTTCAATGGCTCAAGTTTTGACAAATCAGAAAAACTTTTGTTCAAAAAAATAGTCATTTATCAATATTGTAATTAACGAAATTTCTTTCAGATTATTGAAAAAATTGCTACAAATATAGATAAAAATTAAATTAATAATAGTAAAAGAATAGTCATAAATACTGTATCGTGACAAGCCACTGCCTTAAAAGTGATTTCGACCTTACTCCAGTGCAAATCCTTCTAGTTGGTCGCTCTCCAAGATTCTACGGCTACTTTCAAATACATGCACTAATGACTGAAAATTTGGAGGTTTCCCAAAATAAGAAACTTCGGAAGAAAGGAGGAAGATTTTTTTTTTCACTTTGTTGGTGTATATTTTGCTCACAAATAAAGTTGTTTATATAGATGATGAACAAAAGATGCTTCAAGAGCAAAAATAATGGTGAGTTGAATAAGAATTTAATTCAACTAAATTAAATCATCCATTAAAAGAGAATTGAAAAACTCTCAAATGAATCCATATATTAAAAGAGAATTAAAAGTGATGAAATGTAGGAGCCCACAAAGCACAAGGGGACCAGGCCCTTTAACCAAAAAGTACAGTAAAATAGATATAAAAGAAAAATAAAGCAAAAATTTAAAGTACTCACAATGTTTACGTGGAAACCTCTTTGCTCAAGGGAAAAAATCATTACCTGCCTCATAGGATTTTCCAACTCTCCACTAATCTTTAAGCAACAAAGTAATTACAAACTCCAATAAATACAAGGATTATACTCTTAATCCTAACCTCTTGTGATAACTCTACTACAAGATTAGTGCAGTAACTCTACTATATTTTTTCTGACTAACTCTAGTCACCAATCATAAGTAACTCTACCCAGGACAAACACCACCCAAATAGGAAAAAAAACTTGACCAAATACAAAATAACTTAACCAATTACCTTTAACTGATACGACTCAAACTAAGACTTAGACAAGCTCTATATCTACCATCCTTAATAGTTCAGGAGTAGATTTATAATATAAGAGAAAAACACAAAAGACAGAGGACACAACAAGACTAAGTGAGCACTCGATTATGTCCCTTGTTGAAGTATGAGCAGTGTTCATATGAGATGAATTTTTCCTTTTAAGAGTGATCTTAATTTGAAAAAACTAGGTTTTGTTGTGTGTGAGTAATCCTTTTATAAGAGAGAACAAAACCTAAAACTTCTCATATTGATCGAGGTTGGTTGCCTCTATTGTAGTGCCACCAACTTTCTGCAAAAAGTACAACTTCTAGTTATAATCAGTTATCATCATTTGAGATCAACTTCATATGGGATTAGGTCCTATAGATACTAACTTTAACCATCGATCAGGTCCTTTGTAGAATAGTTTGTAGATCATCAAAACTTTAAGAGTACAATATTTCCCCTTATAATGATGAGAAACTGTTCACCCTGTCACCAGGACTAGGTTCCTATATATACTCAATAATTCCCACTTAACCATTGTACTACTGATTCCCCCTGTCATAAAGGCTTGGTCCCTGTGAATCCTTTTATTCAACTAACTGAATTTCTCACAACTAAGAGCATCCCTGTGCACAACTGAGAACATCTTTCCTATTGGAATCAATAAAATAAAAAGAAGTAAACAAAATTAAGTATAAAGTAAGGCTAGTTAAGTCATGGCCATTGAGGCTACACTGACACGAATGAACCGGTCAATAAGAATGGAGTAGACAGTAAACATAAAAAGATTACTTTATTAAAATAAGAATATAGTACCATACTTATCACATAAATTAAAAATACTTAAGTTACTGTTATGTACCAGAGAGATACAAAGGATAAGAAAAAAGAAGAGAAATAGATGAGAAGAGTAAACGAGGCTTAGAGGGATGAAGGTTTGGAGGCGAGGGACCTGAGGAGCATGTCCATTCTAGCACTTTCATCAACATGAGCATTGAGGAGATGCTACATGAGGTCCTTGAATTTATTAGTAAGACTTTTAACCTCAGCAGTGAGTACAACAACCTGGGCCTTCAACCCTTTATTTTCAGTCTTTAGATCATTTGGGGCAGAAGATAACTATTGTATCTTTACCCTTAGATGTGAGATTTCAGCATCCCTAGTAGGCATAACCACCCGCATCCTCTCCAAGTCTCCATTCAAACACTCCTGAACCTCGATTAATTTAGAAACTTGAAACCTGGTCCCTTCTTTACCTTTCACACATTCATTCTCAATAAGGGTGTCATAGTGAATACATGTTTTCTGTACCATTAACTCCCTTCTTAGGATCTATCCTAGAGTGCTTGAATACATTGTTCAGGAAGTATCTGTAGGGTATCCCATGTTGTCTATCTTTGATATACATAATCTTATGTATATGCTTAATCACTAGTGTAGGGAGATTAATCAACTCAAACTTATTGACGGCTTCCATGAGAAATAAGTCTACTGTAGAAGCCATTGTGTATTTATCTGATAGAGGTAGTAGGACCTTGTTCAAAAATTCAAAGAGTAATTGGATTTCCCTCTTTAATAACTTCTTTCATACTCCAACTTTGAAGTTTCTACCAATCTTTGATGTTGAATATACGAACTCAAGTGAGGGTTGTTGATTCCATACAGACCTGATCCTATTAATAGGAATATCTAGAATTTCTCCAAGAGTTACCTCATTTAGAAAGATCTCTACTCCTTGTACTATCACCATCAAACTCAACCATCCTCAATAAACTTGATGGTGTAGAAGAAATCCTTATTTTTTTAATAAACAGTAGGGACTAAATTCATGAACGAATCTAATATTGATGCTAGACAAATTCTACTAACTCACACATCTCAGGTTGGTCAAAAATATTACATCAAACACCCTTCCAGTCAAAATCATTTGGGACTTGAGGATTTGACTTCTCTCATACCTCATGAAGACTATTAGGTTTTTACATTTTTCTTCATTTGGATAAGGTACCTAGTACCTCAATCAATTGACCATCTCCCTCATATGAGAGTGAGTTAGCTTCGGGACCTGGTCTTTAGTCACCTCCTTTCTTTTTTTTTGGCTTAAATATACTTCTTTTCTCTAGCATCCTTTATTTTGGGTGCCATAAATTTGTGGGCTTCAAACTTTAACTTATTTTCACTTCTTACTTGCGATAATAAAAACATCATCATCAATTTCCTCCTCCTCCACCTCAACAACCTCTTTTGTAGGAGATGTAACCTTTCTTTTCTCAGACCTTTTCTTTGCATTCCTTTTTCTAGTGGTAGCCCTTTTAATAACCTTCAAAGCATTTCTCATAAGTTTTTTCTCCACCCCTCTAGTTCTATAAAGCTTCAGTACTGTCTTTTCAAAGACTTGGTTCCTCTTTTTCCTATCCTTTTTCAAATGAGATTCACTAACTCATCCTCCTTCTCTTTATCTTCCACACGAAGGAATGGAGTATTTCTTTGGATGTACCAATAAAAATTAGGGCCTCATAATGCCTAGGTATTAGGAATTTAGTATAGAGAGGCTGAAATCCCCTTGGGTCACAAGCTAGTGAAACACCCTGGGTTTTGGGCCTTAAAAATTTCATGAGTTTTGAACTTACTGTCCTAGTAATGACTCACCATACAAGTCATATGGTATGGGTACGATTTAGGTGACCCTAGTCATAGGGATTATTCTATGGTTACAATTAGAGTGTTACGAATTGTTAGGGGTAGTGACTGTTTATTTGGTCAGTCCCTTAATCAAATCAATAACTTAGTGACTTGAATTGGATCTGAGTACTAGTGGCTCACTAAGATCCATGAGGATAGGTTATAAATCATTATCAGAAATCATATGTTGTCCAGTGTTAATTCCTTTGGATTCAACCTTAGGTACGACTAGACCATATGAGTCATATGGTCTGGTCATGAGTAGGGTCATGGAGTCGTATAGTGTATAGTGCATGGATGTACAACTCACTATATTGGTGATGAATCAATGGTATGAGCCATATATTGTGGTCACGAGTCACGGGATCGACTCGTAACCAACTACGGTATTTTTATAGTTTTAAGCTGGGGGCATTCTGGACATTTCCTCTTTTTAACTCCTTTTGAGGCCACAACTTAAAACACCTTTTGGGACTTTATTAACTTATTATTCCCAATCAATAACTCTTAAAAATCTCTCTCAATCTCTCTTTCAAGAAAAAGGCTAGGGTTTTATCAAGATAATCAATTATGGCTTTCAAGGGTAGTTTTTCTCCGTAATTTTTGGTGTCTAAGGCATGTTACTCCTCCCTCATTGTTATTTTACAAATATCATGTGTTTTAATGTATTATTTTCATGATTTTTTTATGGTTTAAATAATGGTTAGGGGTTGATGATGTTCATGGTTGAATAATGGTTCTCACGATTTAATTATAATTTCTTTCATGCTTTTGGTATGATTTTGACATTGTGGAATGCATGTTAATGGTAAATGGACTTTGGGGTATTATGGATTCCCCAAATTACTTTTTTATGATTTTGAAACTTATATATCCTCAACCTTTTTGCTAAAATGCCAATGAAAAGGATTTTGTCACATTATTTGACTACTCTTGATATCTTTGCATTGCTAAATGGTAATGAAACTTGTACTGGTCTAGTTGATTTTAAATTTTTTGGAAAGGCCTTGGTAGAAATAGTTTTGGTTTAATTGGATACATTGGAGTCAACTTAGTTTAATGGTTTTGGTATGGCATAAATGGATAGACTTGCAAGCTCTAATTTTGGTATGACGATACCAATGGTTAGTGCCTAAACAAAAGACTCCTTGGTAAATGGTTGGAATGTGTAATTGGGTTTAATGTTGTCTTAAAGAGGGTGTGTTAGCAAATTTGTGGATGGTAGAGATCTCGGGGGGACCAATACTAGAAACTCATGTTTGTCGATCTGAGGTTTGGTCATGGTGACAGTGTGCATGATGTCACACTTTATTTTTTGGGAGATTTACTAGTCATCTTAGGTTCTTTTCTCTAGTTCATACGGCTACACACACTGGTCTCATTCATCAGGGGAAGCTGAACCCATATAGCCCATGGGTGGACATTTAGGACGGCAAAGTTACACAGCCCAGGTTAAGATTTTAAATAAATGCTAAATCCGGTTCCATATCTCGACACGATAAATATATATATTTATGATTACATATGGTTATTTTATTTGGTTTTGAATAATGTCATTATTGTATGTTTATCTCTAAGTACATGCTACCATTTATTTTGCTAACCGTCTTTAGGTGTTGTATCCCCATGTAATGTAGGAACTAGCCATACTACCATTCCTCCTGCTCAATGACTTGGATTAGAGGATATCTTTGAGTTAGATTTAAGTGGTGAGCTTTCATACTCTGGAATACTCTATTTCATGCTATGGACTTCTTTTTATTTTTGTTATTTTATTGGATTTGGTTTTGGCTATAGTCGGGGGCATGTCCTGAATGAATGTTTCTTGATTCTGGTTAGAGGCTTTGTCAAATAGCTATGGGCATAAGCGGTGTCGGTATTAGTGCCAGCCTTGGTATTGGTATTGACATTGGGATTGGAAATGGTTGGTCAATTGGTTATGGATTTCGACTTTGGTTTTAAGCTTACTATCATGTCCTTAAATTTATATTGCCTTACCTTTTTATATATACAAATTCATTTGACATGGGGTGTAGGTGGTTATCAGTGGGGTATTAGGGGTGATCTCCAGTCTGGGTTAGACTTGGGATACTCGACACGACTAGGCCCTAGTTTGGGTTGTGTCAGATTGGTATCAGAGCCCTAGGTTTAGGTAAATTAGGTGTCCGACAAAGCCAGATCGAGTAGAGTCTCTTTTAAGATTTTGTAGCACTCCACACTTATAAGGGAGAGGCTATAAGGTATTTAGGAATGTTTCTCTTTCTTTTGTTCTATTTTACAGGCTGTAGAGTCTAATGTCTTGAATTTTTCTCTAATTTCCCATTTGCTTGCTTTTCAGATCATACCTCCCCGATGATTTGAAGCTCATGGAAACTCTTCTATCCCACTTAGGGGAAAATGTTGTGGGACACATTCTGCTTATGGTGTCCATACCCAATCTAGGGGTCAAGTTTTTGATTGCCCACTTGGAGTTCCACCGATCCCTTCTAGTCCTCCTTGAGCTCCTCAGGCAGATATGATGAATAATGAGTTTCGTCAGTGTATCCATATATTGGCATAATTGGTAACTTCTCAGGCCAAGCGAGGTGCTTCTATTACTCTATATTCTAAGGCCACAAAGGTTGGCCAGTTTATAAGGTTGAGTCCTTATATATTCACTTGTGTTAAGGTTGAAGAGGATCCTCAGGGTTTTATTAATGAGATGGAAAAGATCTTCTCCGTTATGCATTTTACTAACGTGAAGGGTATGAAATTTGCTACCTACCACTTGAAATATATAGCATACCAATGGTATGAGGAATGGAAGTAGTCAAGGGGTGATGATGCTACGTCTGCCCTGTAGGATGATTTCTCTAGTTTTTTTTGGACCGTTTCTTTCCTTATGAGTTGAGGGAGGCAAAGGCAGAAGAGTTTGTTAATCTAAAGAAAGGCAAGATATCAGTCAAGAAGTATGCCTTGAAGTTTCGCCAGTTATCTCGACATGATCCGGAGTTGGTTTCTGGCATAAAGGATAGAATGAGGAAGTTCACTCTCGGGTTATGCCAAGACTTGATTTTGGGGAGTAAGGCTGCCTTATTAAACAAGGATATAGACATCTCCAGGTTGATTATGTATATAAAATAGGTCGAGAAAGAGAAGAAGTAGGATAACATTAGGGAGAGGGAGAATAAGAAGTTTAAATTTTTTTATCAGGATGGTGGTCAACAACAGAGTGGTGGGAATTGTGAAAATTGGTCCAAATAGAGGTGAGGCAATTCTGGGTCTCACTCAATGGCTAGTGCTCCCTACCCAAAGCCATTCGGGGACAAATGTTTTTAAAGTGGCAATAATTATAGGGAATAGGGTGCCCAAACTTAGGCCAGTGGGGCCCAATCATCTCCATCCTATCCTCTTGTAGATTTTACGGTCGGCTGTGTTGGGGTTATTTTGATGAAAGAAAGGACAAGTGCTTCAACTATGGTCAGCCAAGGCATATGGTTAAGAGTTATCCTATTGGTGAGGCTGCCTCTGGGGAGAACAAAGTTCTTGTTTCCTCTTCTTTAGCTTTATCACCAAAGGGTGCACCATCTGGCTTCGGCACAGGTCGAGATTGGCTCTATGCTCTCACTACTCGTCAGGTGTCTGAGGCATCTCCTGGTATCATTACTGGTATGGTAAAACTCTTTTCCCATGATGTGTATGATTTATTTGATCTGGGGTCCATTCTTTCTTACATCACCTTACTTTTAGTTGTATATTTTGATTTTAGTACCGAGTGTATTCTAGACCCTTTTCTATTTCTACCCCGGTGAGTGATTCTGTGGTTGATAGAAGAGTCTATAGGGACAGTGAGGTGTCTTTGGGTGGTCGAAAGACCTTGGTGGATCTGTTTGAATTAGACATGGTGGATTTTAATGTCATATTAGGGATGGATTAGCTTCACTCGTGCTATGCTTCTCTATACTGTCGAACCCGTAAGGTCGTCTTTAAATTTTCTAATGAGATGATTACTAAATGGGAGAGTGGTTTCCTAGATCCTAAGGGGAGGTTCATATAGTATCTTAAAGCTTGGAGATTGATCTCCAAGGGGTGTCTCTACCATTTGGTCTAAGTTAATATTCTAACTCGGAGGGTCCTTCTCTACATTCTATCTCGGTGGTGAATGAATTTCTTGAGGTCTTCCCAGATGACCTCCCTGGTGTTCCTCTTGATAGAGAGATTGATTTTGGGATAGATCTTGTTTTGGACACTCGTCCTATTTCTATTCCCCCAATAGAATGGCTTCATCCAGGTTAAAGGAGCTTAAGGAGAAACTAAAGGATCTTCTAAATAACGGTTTCCTAGTTTGTCTTCATGGTGAACCAGTTTTGTTCGTGCATAAGAAGGATGGTTCCCTTTGAATGTATATTGATTATTGGCAACTGAATAAGGTGACAGTAAAGAATAAGTACCCTCTTCCGATGATAGATGATTTATTTGATCACCTTCAGAGTGCTAAGTTTTTCTCCAAGATTAATTACCGGTCTAGGTATTATCAGCTAAATTTTAGGGAGGTGGACATCCCTAAGAGTTCCTTTAGTATCCAATATGGGCATTTTAAGTTCCTGGTTATGTCTTTTGGGTTGTCCAATGCCCCGATAGCATTCATGGATTTGATAAATAGTATCTTTTGTCAGTTTCTAGATTTATTCATAATTGTCTTCGTAGATGATATGTTGGTGTATTCTAATAGTAAGGTGGATCATGTTAATTACTTCTGCATTGTATTTTATACCTTGAAAGATCAGCAGTTGAATGCCAAATTTTTGAAATGTGAGTTCTAGTTAAACTCTATCATTTTTTGGGTTATGTTATTTCTAGTAAGAGGATCATGGTGCATCCGTTGAAAGTTATAATGGTTAAAAAGTGGCCTAGACCCATGACTCCAACCGATATTCGAAGCTTTTTGGGTTTAGCTGGTTACTACAGGAGGTTTATGGAGAGTTTTTTACTATAGCTACCAAGTTGACTAAGTTAACTCAGAAGAAGGTGAATTTCTCGTGGTCTGATGCTTATGAGGCTCATTTTGAGAAGTTAAAAGATAAACTGACTTTGGCTCTAATCTTGAATTTGCCAGAAGGTACCGATAGTTTTGTAGTCTATTGTGATATATCCCATATGGGGATTGGGTGCATTTGGATGTGGCATGGCAAGGTGATATCTTATGCCTCTAGACAGTTGAAAGTGCCTGAGAAAAATTATCTGACTCATGACTTGGAGTTTTGGCTGTGGTATTCCCATTGAAATTTTAGAGTCACTATCTATACGGCATGCATGTGGATATCTTTTTCGATTATAAGAGCCAGCAGTATGTGTTTACTTAGAAAGATCTAAACCTCGGGCAAAGGAGATAACTTGAGATTCTTAAGGATTACTACATGAGTCTTTATTACCATCCAGATAAAGAAAGTATGGATGTTAATTCTCTTAGAAGGTTATCCATGGAAAGTCTGGCTTACATGGATGAAGCAAAGTGGGAGTTGGTGAAAGATAATCACCGTTTGGATAACCTTGGAGTTTGTCTCTTAGACTATGAGGATGGTGGTATGTTTATACAAAAGGTGGCGCGGTCGTCTCTTGGTGCTAAAATAAAGAAGAAGAAAGTGTTGTATCCTATCTTAAAGAGGATCAAGGGTGATGTAGGTGGGTAGAAGGTGATGGCTTTTAAGATTAGTGATGATAGTACCTTGCGGTACCATGGGAAGTTATGTGTTCCCAACATAGATGGATTGTGAGAGACGATCTTGGTTGAGGCGCATGAGTTGCACTATGCTATTCATCTTGGCTTGACGAAAATATATCATGACCTTAAGGATATGTATTAGTCGAACAATACAAAATAGTATGTGGCTAGATTTGTGGCTAAATGCACGGTGTTCCAACAAGTGAAGTTGAGCACATGAGGCCCAGAGGATTGTATTAAGAAATTGAGTTGCATGTCGGGAAATGGGAGGTTATCAATATGGATTTCATTAATGGTCTTTCTCAATCTCGGAATCAGTTTAATTAAATTTGGATCATCATGGATAGGAAGACTAAGTCCACTCACTTCTGGACAAATTTTTTGGCAGAGGATTATGTGAGGTTGTATTTCCATGAGATTGTGAATTTGTATGGGGTGCCTGTTTCTATCATCTCGGATCATTGCATACAATTTTATCTCATGTTTAGCGGTCGTTTCATAAAGTTTTAGGGACCAAGGTGAGTCTTAGTATGGATTTCAACCCGTAGTTGGATAAGCAAGCGAAAAAGACAATTCAGACATTGGAGGGTATGCTTCAAGCTTACGTGATTGACCATAGAGGTAGTTAGGTTGAGCATTTACCTCATATATAGTTTTTATACAACAATAGCTACCACTCTATCATTGGGATGGCACCATTTAAGGCGTTGAATGGTAGGAGGTGTAGGTCTCCTATTTGGTGGTTCAAAGTTGGAAAGGTGGATATGTTTAGATTAGATTTGGTTCACCAATCTATTAAAAAGGTAAAGGTGATTTGAGATAGGCTTAGAGCCACCCAAAGTCGCCAAAAGTCCTATGAAAATGTGAGGCATAGGGAGTTATAGTTTGAGATTGGAGACAGGGTGTTCTTAAAGGTGTATCCCATGAAGGAAGTGATATGGTTTGGTAAGAAGGGGAAGCTTAGTCCCTGATATGTTGGTCCGTACTTCATTTTGGGAAGGGTTGACAACATTGTGTATGAGTTAGATTTGCCCTCTAGTTTGAGCTTCATTCACCCAGTGTTCTATGTTTCTATGTTGAGGAAGTATATGGGTGATTCGTCTCAAATTATGCCTCTCAAGGATATTGGTATTTTCGATTTTCTATCTTATGAGGAGATTCCAATTGAAATCTTGCCTCAGTTTTGGACCAAAGATGTAGCTTCGATGAAGGTTCCTTAGAAGAACCACAATATGGTAGAGGCTACATGGGAAGTGGAAGATGACATGAAGTCCAAGTATCAATTCTTTTTTCCCATTCCAAAATATTATGCTTAAGGTATGTGTTGATCTTAATATCTTTGTGTTCTGTATTAAGGGTAAGAGTAGATTAGGAATTCCTGGGTAATCTATTTCCTGTCTTAAAGTTAAGCGTAGAGACGTTTGGGGAATTAATCTTGCTAGTCAATACCTTTTTTCGTTATTTGGGGATGAATGATCCAATTGGGGGAGAATGAAACACCCTGGGTTTTGGCCTTTGAAAATTTCCTGAGTTTTGAACTCACTGTCCTAGTAACGACTCACCATACGAGTCAATGGTGTAGGTATGTGTAACGCCCCAAAAAATAAGTTCCGAAGCATCACACGGTGCTTGAGGCTACGAGTAGCCCCAAGCTAACCCTTTGAGCCATTTTCATTCAGTTCAACACAAATCAATGGGGTTTTCATAAATAACCCTCAAATATCAACAGAGTAATCATCATCCAAGAATAAAAGAATTTCAGAAAGATAACAAAATAAGACTTATTAGTCAACTCCCAACATCTATACTAGTCTGACAAGCCTCTAAGAAAATCAATAAAACCAGCGAGCCATTGAGACATGCCCCAACTGACTCATACTCAGTTATCAAATGCAAACAATTCTGTGAAACCAACATCATACATCACGTCCTCGGAATATGAGGACTCACCACAAAAGAGGATGTAGAATACCGTGCCCGAAGAATCACTGTCGAACCTAGAACTGAGCACCTGAACCTACGTTCCGAGAAAATGCAGCCCACATACGAAGATGTGGGTCAGTAACATGGAAAGGAACCGAGTATATGGGGGTGTATGTAGTTGTATAAACATCATCATCATAAATATTTATAAGAAATATGCAGGATGTATGAAAGACTCACATAGCCCGAACAAAATCATCATAATCATGAGAGGATGAAATAAGTACAATAACACATGTGAGTCATCATATAATTTGTCAATCACTTTCAGTTCATCAAGAATATCAATTCTCATAATGTAAATATCATTTAAATCTTTTGAAAGAATAACTTTCACAATTCCACTTTCAAATCACTTCACCATTCACCATAGACACAAGGAAACACACACACACTGGGAGATCCTATAATCGACATAAACCATGTGAGCTACATGGAGTCCAACGTACAACCCACATTGGGGAGATCCGTCCTATCCTTGCCATCGGAGTAGGACTATCAATATCAAATCCACACAAACTAGTGATCACTATATAAATCAGCCTCAGGCTCACTCCTACGGGGGCACGTAATTCTAGGGAAGTAAGGTCACTTTATACCTCCCACTCGGTGCTAAAGATCTCTCCCGGACTTAGCTCAGATCATTTTAAAGACAATCCACAACAAAATAATTTCAGTAATATATAAATATACATCGGGAGCCATCATGCTTTCCATCTATCAAAATCAACCACGTTGTGGATTTCTTTCACACTCGAGTTCAAAACAACTCCATTAAGACCAAAAGGTCAAATCATTCAAAATATCACAAATATTCAACATCAACGTGCTTATAACACACACTTTCTCAAAAAAATACAATTTCCAATGGGGATTCATGATCCAAATATCAAAATCATGATAAATATTGTTCAAGATTCATGCTTTATATCTCCATACATGTAAATTCATCTTTCAAAGTCATAAACATCAAGATTTCACAATAATCATCATAAGATATGGGTTCATGCTTCAAATTCGTAAAAATTAAATAAAAATCATGCCTTTGTAAAGAAAATTACTTATTGGCACAAGAATAAAAGAGAGTTCTTGTTGAAAAACCCCACATACCTTGAATGATGAACTTTAGATCGACACTCTTTTTTGAGATGTTAATCGTGCCTTTGAATGATGGTTCTTGGAGTTCTTGAACTAGGAACTTGGAATCTTGAATAAATTTGCAGAATTAATGGTGAACTTTGGTGGTTCTTGAAGTTGGATGTAGGAGATTAGGGTTTTATTTTTGAGGAAATTTGATGAAATATAACATATAATTCTTCTAATAGGCTTTGATATAGGGTTTGGACGGATTTTGGGCGAGGGAGAATGACCAAAACACCCCTAAAAATCAAATAATTCTCGAATCTGTCCTTTGGTGGACTGTTTTGATAGTCTGAAGTAGATCAACCATAACGTTTTACTCCGATATCTAAATTAGATGAAACCAATTTCAATAGAAAGAGGACTCTCATATCTTTCCGTTGATATATAGTATCTCACCCAGATCATTGTGTACGAGGAGTAATGATCATTTGAAGTTGACCCAAAAATCCGATTTTGATAGGCTGAAGTAGATCGACCATAATGTTTTACTCCGATAAACAAATTGGATGAAACTAATTTCATTGGAAAGATGACTCGCAGAGCTTTCTTTTGATATATAGTAGATCAGTCAGATCATTATGTACAAGGAATTATAATCATTTAAAATTGGAGCAAAAATACGCCAGGCCTCAGTACTTTTTCCTGCAGGTTTTACTGTTCATTACTATTCACAGTTAGATCGGAATGTTCATAACTCGTCGCTCGGGTGTTCGTTTTGGATGATCCACATATATTTGGAAAGCTTATTCAATACTCTACGCAATGGTGAGTCATAATCTAAGACATTATGCACAAAAAAATTATAATTCATTCTAGAATATAGAACCCAACACATTTACGCACAAAATTTCAACAAAAAATTTTCTGAGGTATTACATCATCCCTCCTTGGAATCATTCATCCTCAAATGATGCTAGACATGCCAAGATTAGATACGGAATAGAGCATACAGCTGAAACCATTCTTTAGACTCATCACCACATCGTTTCTCACTCCGAATGCAACATAGAATGCATAAATTCAAGAAACTACAGCTGAACACATAATAAATGATAGCTCAACTGCTGTAACTTTTATCAAAAGTGCATGATTTAGGAAAGAAAAGTACCTTCGGCTTGATCGGAGTTCGTGGAAAATAGGTACGGGTACTTGGATCGTATATCCGCCTCAGCTTCCCAAGTTCCACCCTTAACAGGTTGGTTTCGCCACAACACCTTGACCAAGGGAACTTCTTTGTTCCTTAGTCTTCGGACACTGAAATCAAGAATCTCAACAGGAATCTCATCAAAAGAAAGATTTTCTTGAAAGTCAGCACTCACAGAGGAATCCACTACCACAGCATCGCTAATATGTTTTCTAAGCATGGAGACATGGAATATTGGATGAACAGAGGACAACTCGGAAGGAAACTCGACCTCATAAGTTACCTTACCAACACGGCTAATTTTGTGAGGACCAACATAACGGGGACTAAGCTTCCCCTTCTTTCCGAATCTCTTTAGCCCCCTCATAGGTGAAATTTTTAGATACACTAGGTAACCAACTTCAAACTCAAGGTCTCTCCTTTTAACATTCATATATGACTTCTGACGACTCTGCGCAGTTTTCAACCTTTCCCTAATCAACTTAAATTTTTCCATAACCTCAAATACCGAATCAGGACCACTCACCGCCACTTCACCAACTCGAACAAACCTATGGATGATCTACACTTCCTCCCATATAAGGCTTCAAATGGAGCCATGCCAATACTAGAGTGGAAAATGTTATTGTAAGCAAACTCTATCAACGGTAAGTGATCATCCCAACTTCCCTTAAAGTCAAGTGCATAAGCTCTCAACATATCCTCTAAGGTCTGGATGGTCTGCTCAGCCTGACCATCTGTCTGCAGATGAAAAGAAGAACTTAAAAGCACTTGCGTACCAAGACCCTTTTGAAAAGCTTTCCAAAATTGCTAAGTGAACTGAGTACCCCTATCCGAAATAATAGACAAGGGAACTCCATGCAGTCTGACTAGCTCTAGGATATATAATCTAGCGTAATCCTCAGCAGTATATGAAGTATGAACAGGCAAGAAATGAGCAGACTTAGTCAACCTATCAACCACAACCCAAATGGAATCATGATGGCATCGCGAAGAAGGTAAACCAATCACGGAGTCCATATTTATCTCTTGCCACTTCCAGGTGGGAATATTAAAATCTTGCTTCATACCACCAGGTCTTTGGTGTTCAACCTTAACCTGTTGGCATGTTGCACACTTAGCTACAAACGCTGCAATATCTTTCTTTATGTCACTCCACCAATAGATTTTTCGCAAGTCTCGGTACATCTTGGTGGCACCAGGATGAATAAAATATCGCGCCCCGTTGCTTTAGCCATAATCCTCTGTCTCAGATCATCAACATTCGAGACACATAATCTACTCTACAATCTCAACACACCATCTCCCTCTTGGGAGAAAATCTCTACTTTTTGGTCCTTGACTGACTCCTTCAGTCTGACCAAACTAGCATCTAAGTATTGTTTTTCCTTCACTTCCAAAACCAAGGAGGATTCGAAACTACTCTGAACCCCTATACTACCTTCAGCAGAGTCAAACAACCTAACCCCCAATCTATCCAAATGATGTAAATCACGATCCAACTCTTTCTTACCTTCTACCATATGCAAAACACTACCCATGGACACTCTACTTAGGGCATCTGCCATAACATTGGCCTTGCTCGGATGGTACAGCACACTCATATCATAGTCCTTCAACAATTCTAACCATCGTCTCTGCCTAAGATTCAATTTTCTCTGGGTAAACACATACTGTAGACTCTTATGATCAGTGAAAAAATCAACATGGACACCATACAAATAGTGTCTCCAGATTTTCAAAGAAAACGCAACAGCAGCCAACTCAAGGTCATGGGTGGGGTAATTTTTCTCATGGGGTTTCAACTGTATAGAAGTATAAGCTATCACCTTACCCTTCTGCATCAATACGTAACCCAACCCAACTCTCAAAGCATCATAGTACACCACAAAACCATCAAAACCATCAAGCAAAGTCAAAACAGGGGCTGAAGTGAATCGAGTCTTCAACTCCTGAAAACTCTTCTCACAAGATTCGGACCATAAGAACTTCACTTTCTTTTGGGTCAACCAAGTCATAGGAGATGCTATAAAGGAGAAACCCTCAACAAAATGGCGGTAATAGCCAGCTAAACCCAAGAAACTTTGGATATCAGTCGAAGAAATAGGTCTTGGCCAATTTCTAATAGCTTTGGTCTTTTGGGGATCAACTCTAATACCCTCGAAAGAAATGATATGACCCAGAAAAGCAACTGACCCTAGCCAAAACTCAAACTTACTGAACTTGGCAAACAACTTGTGATCTCTAAGGGTTTGTAAGATAGTTCGGAGATGATAAAAATGTTCATCCTCACTACGGGAGTACACCAGTATATCATTGATGAACACTATGACAAACATATCCAGATATGGTTAGAACACTCGATTCATGAGGTCCATGAAAGCTGTTGGGGCATTAGTTAACCCAAAAGGCATAACAAGAAACTCAAAATGGCCATAATGAGTTTGAAAAGTGGTTTCCGTGATGTCACACTCCCTAACTTAGAGTTGATGATAGCCGGAACAAAGGTCTATCCTTGAGAAATAACTTGCACCTTGCAATTGGTCAAACAAATCATCTATTCTTGGAAGGGGGTACATATTTTTTACTGTGACTTTATTCAATTGGCAGTAATCAATGCACATACGTAAAGAGCCATCTTTCTTTCTCACTAACAACAAAGGAGAACCCCAAGTAGAAACATTGGGCCTTATGAAACCCTTATCTAGTAGATCTTTGAGTTGCTCTTTCAACTCTTTAAGTTCTGCAGGGGCCATACGGTAGGAATAGAAATTGGCTGAGTATTGGGAAGAAGATCAATCCCGAACTCTATCTCTCTATCGGGAGGTATTCCTGGGAGATGATCCGAAAAGACATCAAAAAACTCATTAACGACGTTAACAGATTGGAGAGTTGGAGTCTCAGACTTAGTGTCTTTGACTCTAACCAAATAGTAAATACACCCCTTGGAAATAAGCTTTCTAGCTTTGAGGTAAGAGATAAAATGACTCTTGGGTGACACAGAATTCCTAGACCACTCAAACATGGATGCACTCAGAAACTAAAACTTGACTACTCGGGTTCGACACCACTCAAACACGGATGCACCCAGAAATTGAAACTTGACTACTCGGGTCCGACAATCAATAGAGGCATAAGAAGAATACAGCCAGTCCATACCCAGAATCACATCAAAATCTACCATGTCTAACTCAATCAGATCAGCCAACAAGACTCTATGAAGAATGGTAACAGGACACTTTTTATACACTTTCTGGGCAACAATCGAATCACCCACTGGGGTAGAAACTAGTATAGGCTCAGGAATAATCTCAGGACTCATTTCAAAATTCATAGCAATCAAAGGTGTAACATATGAGAAATTAGATCCAGGATCCAACAAAGCATATACATCAAACTGAAATACACGAAGTATACCAGTAACAACATCAGGAGAGTCTTCCTGTTCCTGGCGGGACGGTAAGCATAGAATCTATTCTGGCGCTGCCCGCTAGCATTGCTAGAAGAGACGCCCTAAGCTGGGGCTGGGCGAGTCGCTGGAGCTGGAGCACTAACAGTCTGAGTTTGGGTCTGAGGTCGATAGTCACGATGCCCTTGTCCATCCTGTGGACAATCTCTAACTCTATGACTCATGTCACCACACCAGAAACAACCCCTCTTCTCACCCCAACACTCACCCGAATAAGCCCTACCATACTTAGGACACAGGGGATGATTTATCTTACTGCCAGCACTGTACTGGGACCTAGATGCATATGACCTACTACCTTGCTCCTGCCTACCTCTAGGCATAGGAGCACTAGCAGATGACGGTGCTGGCATAGACGAACAATCTTGATACTGAGGGCGACTCCCTTCCTGCGATCTAGTCTAACCCTGTTTGTGTTGCTCGGACCTAGCTCTCTTATTCTCTCTCATTCTATCTCTCTTCTTAATCTTGTCTGCCTCAATCTGTTGGGCATGATTTATCAGCCAAGAAAGATTCATCTCACTATCCAGCATAGCAGACCTACACTCCTTAACCATATAACTAGACACCCCAGTAACAAACTTACTCATACTAGCCCGATTATTAGCCACTAAGTCATCAGCATACTTGGCCAACTGATTAAACTTTAGATAGTACTCCCTAACAATCATAGAGCCCTGTCGTAGGTTCATAAACTCTTCCACCTTTGCCTCCCTCATCTCCAAAGAGAAAAAACTTATCTAGGAATGCATCCTGGAACTCTTGCCAAGTTGTAGGGATAGCTCTCTTACCTCTACCTTTCCTCCAAGCAACAACTCAGTCATAAGCAAGGTCTTTCAACCTATACACAGCCAACTCCACACTATGTTCCTCAGATACATGCATCACCTGAGTAATCTTCTACACCTCCTCTAAAAATAACTGTGTCAGACTTGGACCCATAGAATTCTGGCGAATTCATCCACATGAAGTCATGGATCCTGTCAGTAGCTGAATTACCTCCCTGCTGTTGTGGAGCCGGGGCCAGGTTGGCCTGAACTTTTACAGTAACAGCTTGGGCCAGCGCCTGAAAGGCTACCCAAAATTCAGCATGAGACACGTTTTCATTCAATGGGTCAGCGGGTTGAGGTTGCTGACCATCATTATTTCTTCTCGCTCGACATGGAGGCATATTTCTAAAACACGAGAGCACGAATCAATAGCAGAGAGAGACACTTTAAGCACGATAGACTTCTGAAAGAAAGAATCATACTTTTTCCTAAAATGTCTTGTAGCCTCTTGCTTATAGATATGGTGTGCTACACACTGATGATCAAGAATCTACTTAACACGGCTTGTCAGACTCCCTAGGAAACCTTAAAACCTTAGGCTCTGAGACCAAGTTTGTAAAGCCCCAAAAAATAAGTCCCGAAGCATCACACGGTGCTTGGGGCTACTCTTTGAGCCATTTTCATTCAGTTCAACACAAATCAACGGGGTTTCCATAAATAACCCTCAAATATCAATAGAGTAATCATCATCCAAGAATAAAAGAATTTCATATAGATAACAAAATAAGACTTATTAGTCAACTCCCAACATCTATACTAGTATGACAAGCCTCTAAGAAAATCAATAAAACTAGCGAGCCATTGAGACATGCCCCAACTGACTCATACTCAGTTATCAAATATAAACAATTCTGTGAAACCAACATCAGATATCACGTCCTTGGAATATGAGGAATCATCATAACAGAGGATGTAGAACAGCGTGCCCAAAGAATCACTGTCGAACCTAGAACTGAGCACCTGAACCTATATTTCGAGAAAATGCAGCCCACATCTGAAGATGTGGGTCAGTACCATGGAAAAGAACCGAGTATATGGGGGTGTATGCAGTTGTATAAACATCATCATCATAAATATTTATAAGAAATATGCAGGATGTATGAAAGACTCACATAGCCCGAACAAAATCATCATAATCATGAGAGGATGAAATAAGTACAATAACACATATGAGTCATCATATAATTTTTCAATCACTTTCATTCCATCAAGAATATCAATTCTCATAATATAAATATCATTTAAATCTTTTGAAAGAATAACTTTCATAATTCCACTTTCAAATTACTTCTCCATTCACCATAGACACAAAGAAACACACACACACTTAGAGATCCTATAACCGACATAAACCATGTGAGCTACATAGAGTCCAACGCTCAACCCACATTGGGGAGAGCCATCCTATCCTTGCCATCGGAGTAGGACTATTAATATCAAATCCACACAAACTAGTGATCACTATACAAATCAGCCTCAGGCTCACTCCTACGGGGGCACATAGTTCTAGGGAAGTAAGTTCATTTTATACCTCCCACTCGGTGCTAAATATTTCTTCCGAACTTAGCTCAGATCATTTTAAAGACAATCCACAACAAAATAATTTCAGTAATATATAAATATACATCGGGAGCCATCATGCTTCCCATCTATCAAAATCAACCACGTTGTGGATTTCTTTCACACTCGAGTTCAAAATAACTTCATTAAGACTAAAAGGTCAAATCATTCAAAATATCTCAAATATTCAACATCAACGTTCTTATAACACACACTTTCTCAAAAAAATGCAATTTTCAATAGGAATTCACGACCCAAATATCAAAATCATGATAAATATCTTTCAAGATTTATGCTTTATATCTCCACATATGTAAATTCATCTTTCAAAATCATAAACATCAAGATTTTATAATAATCATCATAAGATATGGGTTCATGCTTCAAATTCATAAAAATCAAATAAAAATCATGCCCTTGTAAAGAAAATTACTTTTGGGCACAAGAACGAAAGAGAGTTCTTGTTTAAAAACTCCACATACCTTGAATGATGAACTTTAGATCGATACTCATTTTTGAGATGTTAATCATGCCTTTGAATGATGGTTCTTGGAGTTCTTGAACTAGAAACTTGGAATCTTAAATAAATTTGCAGAATTAATGGTGAAGTTTGGAGGTTCTTGAAGTTGGATGTAGGAGCTTAGGGTTTTCTTTTTGAGGGAATTTGATGAAATATAACATATAATGCTTCTAATAGGCTTTAATATAGGGTTTGGATGGATTTTGAGTGAGGAGGAATGACCAAAACGCCCCTAAAAATCAAATAATCCTCGAATTTGTCATTTGGTGGACTATTTTGATAGTCTGAAATAGATCAACCATAACATTTTACTTTGATATCTAAATTGGATGAAACTAATTTCATTAGAAAGAGGACTCTCATATCTTTCCATTGATATATAGTATCTTACCCAGCTCACTGTATACGAGGAGTTATGATCGTTTGGAGTTGACCCAAAAATTTGCTTTTGATAGGCTGAAGTAGATCGACCATAACTTTTTGCTTCAATAAACAAATTGGATGAAACCAATTTCATTGGAAAGAGGAATCGTAAAGCTTTTTGTTGATATATAGTAGATCACCCAGATTATTATGTACAAGGAGTTATGATCATTTAAAGTTGGAGCAAAAAAATGGCAGGCCTCAGTACTTTTTCCTGCATGTTTTACTGTTCAATACTATTTACGGTTCGATTGGAATGTTCATAACTCGTCGCTCGGGTGTCCGTTTTGGATGATCCACATATCATTGGAAATCTTATTCGATACTATACGCAATGGTGGGTCATAATCTAAGACATTCCACAAGGAAAATTTATAATTCACTCTAGAAGATAGAACCCAACACGTTTACGCATAAAATTTCAACGAAAATTTTTTTGGGGTATTACAGTATGGGTCGAGTGACCATAATCGTATAGATTCCAGTGGTTGGTTGTTGGGATTTTTCTATGGCTATTATTGGGGTGGTATGAGTCGTTAGGAGAGGTGACAGTTCGATTGGTTAGTCCCTTAATCAAATCAGTAACTTAGTGACTTGACTTTGCTCGGAATACAAGAGGCTCACTAGGAGCCAAGAGGATAGATTATGAGTAGTTGTGAATAGTCATATGTTTTCTAGTGTCAATCCAATTAGATTTTGCCTTGGGTACGACTGGACCATATGAGTCGTATGGTCTAGTCACAAGTGGGATCAAGGAGTCGTATAGTGGACAATGCATAGGTGTCCAACTCACTGTATTAGTGATAACTCAATGGTATGAGTCGTATGTTATGTTCATGAGTCACGGGATCAACTCGTAACCACTTACGATATTTTTACAATTTTAAGCTGGAGGTATTCTAGACATTTCCTCTTTTTAACTCCCTTTGAGGCCACGACTTAAACATCTATTGGGACTTTATTAACCTATTATTCCCAATCAATCACTCTTAAAAATCTCTCTCAAACTCTCTTTCAAGAAAAAGGCTAGGGTTTCATCAAGATAATCAATTAAGGCTTTCAAGGGTGATTTCTCTCTGTACTTCTCGGTGTCAAAGGCATGTTACTTCTTCCTTATTGTTATTTTACAAATACCATGTGTTTTAATTTCTGATTTTCATGATATTTTTGTGGTTGAAATAATGGTTGGGAGTTTTGGATGTTCATGGTTGAATAATAGTTCTCATGGTTTAATTATGTATTTTTTTATGCTTTTAGTATGATTTTGACATTGTGGGATGGATGTTAATGGTAAATAGATTTTGGGGCATTATGGATTCCCTAAATTACTTGTTTATGGTTTTGAAACTTATGTACCCTCAACCTGTTTGTTAAAATACCAATGAGAAGGATTTTGTCACATAATTTAACTACTCTTGATATCTTTGCATTGCATAAATGGTAATGGAACCTGAACTGGCCTGGTTGATTTTAAATGGTGTGAAAAGGCCTTGGTGGCCATGGTTTTGGTTTAATTGGAGACTTTGGAGTCAACTTAGTTTAATGGTTTTGGCATGGCATAAAAGGATATACTTGCAAACTCTAATTTTGGTGTGACGATACCAACGGTTAATGCCTAAATAAAAGACACCTTGGTAAAAAGTTAGAATATGTAATTGGTTTTAATATGGGCTTAAAGAGGGTTGTGTTAGCAAATTCATGGAAGGTGGAGGTCTCGGGGGGACCAATACTGGATACTCATGTTAGCCGATATGAGGTTTGGTCATGGTGACAGTATGCATGATGTCACATTTTATATTTTGAGAGATGTACTAGTTCTATTAGGTTCTTTTATCTGGTTCATGAGGTAAACATACAGCGGGCCCTTTCAGCAGGGGAGCTGAACCCATATAGCCCGTGGGTGGATATTTAGGACGGCAAAGCTACACAACCTAGGTTAAGGTTTTAAATACATGCTAAGTTCGGTTCCCTATCTCGATATGATATATATATATATATATATAAGTATGTATGTATGTATATGTGTGATTGCATATGATTATTTTATTTGGTTTTGAATAATGACATTATTTTATCTTTATCCTTGAGTACATGCTAGCATTTATTTTGCTAACTATCTTCAGTTACTGTATCCCCACACTCTACAGGAACTGGCCATACTACTATTTCTCCTACTCAGTGACTTAGATTTGGGGACAGCTTTGGGTCAGATTAAAATGGTGAGCTTCCATACCCCGAAAGACTCTCCATTGCATGCTATGGACTTCTTTTAATTTTTCTTATTTCATTGGATTTCATTTTGGCTATGGTTGGGGACATGTCTCGATCGAATATTTCTTTGGTTCTGGTTAGAGTCTTTGTCAAACAGCTACAGGCATGGGCGGTGTCGGTATTAGTGTTAGCCTTGGTATTGGTATTGGCATTGGGATTGGAAATGGTTAGTTAATTAGTTGTGTATTTTGACTTTGGTTTTAAGCTTACTATCATGTCCTTAAACTTATATTACCTTATCTTGTTATATGTTCGAAATTCATCTACATAGGGTGTAGGGTGGTTAACGATGGGGTATTGAGGGTGATCTCCAGTCTGGGTTAGACTTGGGATACCCAACACGACTAGTCCCTGGTTCAGGTCGTGTCAGCTAGTCTAGTTAGACTATCTGCTACACAATCGGCCCCAGTATCCACACTACTTGAAGGGTTCCCACATTCTTCAAGTAGATTACTATCGAACTAGTTCTTCTTAATAGAAAGGATTTCAAGACAAAGTGGGACCCGATCCCCTAGGGAATTCAGGTGAGGCTTGACTCGGGAGGAGAGAGAGATGATAAGGCTTCAGGGTTCGGAGACATAGATAGTAGAAAATCTGAGTCAGTGGGCAGAGATGACAGTTCGACATTTGTTGGGTCAACTGTTGATGAAGAGATAGGCGATGACAGTGTTTCCCCATAGTTGGGAGATTCATAAAGTGCATCAATGTCTAGTAAGGGTGGAGAAGTTTGCTCGGAGAAGTTTTCGAAGTTTGGAGTGGGTTTTTTAGAGGAAACTCGATGGAAAGAATATTTTGATATGAGGTTGTTTAAATCAAGGAGGAAAAGAGAGACATTTTTTTGAATAAATCTGTGTAAGAGAGAAAAATAATAACTTTGAGAAAATGAATAGCAAGAAATAGTTGAGAGAGAAGAAGAGCATGAAGAAAATTTTGAAGATGAGAATAATAATGAAGATGTGGTCTGAGAATGCATTTAAGGAGAAAAAAGGGGGAGATGCTTGGGATTAAAGTGAAATGACCTGCCTGGAACCTGTAGGGCATACCACTTCGCTTTTTAGGATAATGTGACAATGGTATGGAAAAGCAGAATAAGACGCGTGGCACTTAATAGTAAATTTTTAGTATTTTTAAAACATGTAATAAGTCGGATACTAACTTGCATCAGGGACCTGGTCCCTAAATTTTCTATGAAGTTCTTTGTTTCTTGACAATCCCACTACTTTCACCATAGGTGTATACCTGCAGAAGGTATGATACTAACTTAGACATGATTACAACTCACAACCTGGATACCTGCTCCCTAGTCATAGACAAAATAAAAGGGGATGAAATTAATTACACAAAACTCAATTCATTTTGATTAGCCCAAGTTTGATCATGTTTTTCTCAAACTGGTCCCTATATACAGCCTTTGTAAAGATGCTAACCACTTAATCCTTGGTCTTATAGAACTTCATACAGATGGTCTCTTTTTAACATTGTCTCTGAAGAAGTGATGCCTCATATTAATGTGCTTAGTCCTCTTGTGCTGTACAAAATTCTTGACCATGTTAAGGGCCTTGGTGTTATCACACAGTAAAGGAACAATGTCAGAGACTATTCCAAAATTATTAAATTATTGCTTGATCTATAACAGCTATGCACAACAAGAGGTAGCAATAATATACTCAGCCGCGGTTGTAGAGAGAGACATTGAGTTTTGATTTTTAGTTCCTCATGAAATTAGGTAAGACCCCAAGAAGTGAGCCATTCCTAAATTACTTTTTCTGTCGACCAAGTACCCTTCATAGTCTGTATCATCCTAGCCTATTAGATCAAAAAAGTCATTTTAAGGAAAGTATAGGACCAGGTCCCTTGTACCCTTTAAGTACCTCAAAAAATTTTTAGTAGCTTTCATGTTTGATTTCTTTAGGCAAGCTTAAAACCTTGCACACATTCCAACACTGAAAATAACACCATGCCTGCTAGCTCTTAGATATAAGAAAGACCTAATAATCCCTCTATACATTATTTTATTTACCTTGAGACTAGGTTCATCAGAATCTAGTTTGCAGCTAATTATAATAGGTGTATCAATTGGCTTAGCCTCACTCATGAGAAATCTGTTCAAAATCTTCTTAATGTATTTTCTTGATAAATCATAGTTTCAGTTAGAGTCTACTTCATTTACAAGCCCAAAAAGAAGCTTATCCCCCCCCCATCATGCTCATTTCAAACTCACTTCCCATGAGTTTAGCAAAGTCTTCATAAAAGAAGTCTATGGTTTATCAAAAAATAATATCATTAATATACACCTAAACAGCCAATAGATTTCCCCTCTAACTTCAGAAAGAGATTATTGTCAATCTTTCCTCTCTTGAACTCATTTTCTAGAAGGAATTTAGAAAGTCTTTCATACTATTCCCTTGAAGCTTGCTTCAGTCCATACAAGGCTTTATCTAGTTACATGACAGGATTGGGTTGATCAATATCCTCAAAGCCTGAGGGTTGTTTGACATACGCTTCTTCGTTAAGATAACCATTAAGAAAGGCACTCTTGAGATCCATTTGAAATACATTGAACTTCACGTAAGCTGAAACGATAATAGGGATTCTGATGGCTTTTATCCTAGATATAGGGGAAAAGGTCTCATCATAGTCAATTCCTTCTTCTTGGTAGTACACCTGTACCACTAGCTTAATTTATTTCTGACAATTATTCCATGTTCATTCTTTTTGTTTCTATACACCCACTTGGTCCCTATAATAGTTTTGTCATCAAGTGTGGGGACAAATTTCCATGCCTTACTTCTCTCCAATTATGTTAGCTTTTCTTGCATTGCATTAACCCAGTCAACATCCTCTAGTGCCTCTTTTACATTTTTAGGTTCAATGGTAGATATAAAGACTGAGAAGACATCTTAATTTTTTACTTGGGATCTGATCTACATTCCAAAGTCCAATGAGAAAGTAAGATTCTCAAGAGGATGAGATGATTTGTTCTTTAGTTAGATCCTCTAATGTTGATTCTGGCTGGCTGGGTCCAGGATCCTCAGTCAACTAGTCATTTGACTCTTGAAATTTTGAGTTTGTGTTGTCATGATAAGTAGATTGAGGACTTGGTCGCTTACTAGTTTTGGTATCATCTCCTACAGTTTCTCGACTATCTTGTCCTTCGTTATTTTTTCTATTTCTTTGGCCACTTCTTACTTCTTTATCTAATGAGTCTCTCTGAATTTGGAAAAGTTCCTTCAGTTCTACATCATCCTTGTTTCCTATGTGCTCCTTGCTGCCTGATTCATCAAATATAACATGGACACTTTCTTCTAAATAGAGAGTACTTTTGTTAAAAAATATGTAGGCTTTGCTTGTTGATGAAACCCTACAAATACTCATTCATCACTCTTACGATCAAATTTTCCAAAATTATCTTTTTCATTGGTCAGGACAAAGCATTTGCATCCAAAAGCCCTTAGGTAACCTAGCTTGGGTTTCCTATTATCTAACAGTTCATAAGGAGTTTCGTTTAGAATTAACTTGATAAAGCATCTATTTGTAACATGGCAGGCAATATTTACTACCTCAACCTAAAAAATTTTAAGAAGGGCAGAATCTATTAGCAAGGTACATGTAATATCTACTGGGATTCTATTTTTTCTTTTCACAATCCTATTTTATTGAGAAGTTCTGGCTGCTGAGGAATTATTCTGGTTCCACGCTCTTCACGGAATTAGTCCATTTAAATTCTCAAACTTTATTTAATGATCTGGCCTTATCCCAACAATATTATCATTATACTTGACTTGTATTCTTTTGGCAAGAGTTATGAATGTTTCATAGGTTTCTTCCTTGGACCTCAATAACATGGTCCAGGTAAATATTGAGAAATTATCCACAACTACCAATATATACTTCTTTACTTCTCTGCTTTGAACCTTGACAGGTCTACAAAGATTCATGTGAAGTAATTCAAGTGGTCTGCTGGTACTGACATGTTTCTTCTGTTGAAATGAGGACCTGGTCTCTTTTCCTCTGGCATAGGCATCACAAATCTTGTATTCTACAAACTTTACCATAAGAATTATGAACCAGGTCCCTAGCAACCAATTTTTTGAATAATGATGAGCTCGCATGTGCCAGACTGGAATGTCATAACTTAGTATTATCACTTTGAGCAGTGATACATGTAAGTTCATCACCAGAAAGGAAGCTCAGGTCTTCCACTTACATATTCTTGCATCTTCTTGTCTTCAGAATCACTTCACCAAAATTGAGATTGGTCATAATGCAACGATCTAACATAAATTTCTCTTTATTCCCCTTATCATAATTTATGACAAACTAAGAAGAGTATATTTTAGCCCATTAACAAAATACACATTTTCAATGAATTGATTGAGTGACTTTTTAGTCATTCCAACTCCTTCAATGTTGCCTTTTTCCCCATTTCTAAAATAGATACTTCCACCATGAAATGCCTTCAGTGAGAGAAAGTCTTCAGTCCTTCCAGTCATGTGCTTGGAGCATCCACTGTCCATAAACCAATATTGACTGCTTTCTCTTCTTCTCACCTGCATTAGTAATCATTTGTTAGTCTTGGGAATCCATTTAAGTCTGAGTTCCCAATAGGGTGAAAAGTAAGTCATTAGAAACTTCTTGGTCCAACTGGGCAGCCTGGGGAATTCAGTCGAAACATAAGACCTAGTCCCTAATATTTGTGATCAGGCTCCCGGTTAATGGTATTTTTCTTTTGCTCATATTTTAAGAAACTTTCGTCAACTTTTTTTGAGGATTCACAGTTCTTCTTGAGATAACCATTCCTACCACAGTAAGTGTATTAGTATATTGTCAGACAGAAAGACATACTTGTTTTGGGTATGGTAAGGAGGACTTACATTTGTTTTTCCTAGGCCTTTTCCACCATTAGACCTCTGATTGGTTAAGTTATTTAGAATTTTAGAGGAAGTGGCCCATTTGAGTGACTTTTGAAGCTTTTTTTTTACACGGACCAGGTCCCTCTCTAGCTGAACATATTTGTCTAGAGAGGCTGTAAGAAATTTATCAAAATTGTTTAATCTTTCTTCAAGCTCTAGTTGAAGACTACTAGCTTCTGTTTTTTCCTTTGGACTCATCTACAGGTGCTTCCAATAATTTTTCCTTGGGACAATTGTTTTCTTTTGGCATTTGACCCATTTTCACCTCCAACACAGAAATTTTGACAGCTAAAGACAGCTTTTTACTCTCAAACACATCAAGGATCTCATTCCATAGATCTTTTTTATTTGTAAGATCATAATCAAGACATCAATTAGACCTTTAATTCTTTTCAAAGAGTAATTAGTAAGATTTTACTTAATATCAAGAAGTGTTACCTTCTTATCATCCTCATCATTAGATTTTTCCATAAATTCAAACAGAGTCAAATGCATCATATGAGGCTTTAATCACCATCATTGAAATGTCTTCATGGCTCTGGGATTCATCTGAGTCATTGAATGAGTCCCCCCAAGTTGGAACAGCTTATTTGACCATATAGTCAGCAACAACGTTTCTTCTGACTTTATTAGGGACCTGGTCCTTCTACTTTCCTTTATCAAATCCACCTCTGTCATACTCCTTGTTATCCATCTTATGCATTAGATAGTCCTTAATAAAGTGACTTGGCTTCGTACACTTATGGCATAAATCATTGGCAGTGGCTAATCTACTAGAGTTTTCTCTTTTTTGAAAGCCTCCTTTGTTTTTCCTTGGGAAATCTTTTTGTTGTATATGCTATCTCTTCATCTTCTTCACTGATCTCACCTTTGGCAGCTTTGAGAGCCAAGGTTTTTTCTTTCTTTAGTTCCTTCTTAGCCTGCTCCCGTTGCTTCTTCATCTCATAGGTTTTAAGTTTCCTATGAGATCATCCACTGTGAGAATCTTCTAGCTCCTGGATTTAGTGATAGCATTTACCTTACTTTCCTATGACTTTGGGAGAAAGCTAAGCACTTTCCTCGTTTATTTTCTTGGCTTGATGATATCACCCAGATAGAGCAGCTCATTAGTGATAGATATAAACCTTATATGCATCTCATGTATGATCTTTTCTTTCTTTATTATAAAGGTTTCATATTGGGTTGTAAGCATGTCAACCTTTGACTCCTTCACCTAACTTGTTCCTTCATGTGCAATCTTCAAACACTCTCAGATTTCTTTTGCTAACTCACATATCAATATTTGATTATATTCATCGGATCTTATTCCACACACAAGCAATTTCTTTGCCTTATAACTTATTTCAATCTTTTTACGATCACGTTCATCATATTCCCTTCGAGTCTTGGGAACCAGTCTAGTAACATCACCTTCCTTAACTTCACTCATGGAATTATGTGGACCATACAAATGATGTCTGATAATTCACTATCCTCAGCCATTATAAAATTATGCATTCTTGTTTTCCACCAATCATAGTATTACCCATTAAATTGAGGTGGTCTAGTGGTCGCCTGTCCTTCTTCTAAATTCAGTGGAGCTGTCATTTCTGATTAGATCCTCTCTAGGTGTTACCCTTATAGAGAGAGCAAGCTATGATATCAATTGATGATATAGGAGTCCACCAAGCACAAGGGGACCAGGTCTTTTAACCAACAAATATGGTAAAATAGATATAAAAGAAAGACAATGCTGAAAGTTAAAGTACGGACAATGTTTACGTGGAAAGCTCCTTGTTCAAAGGAGGAAAAATCACGACCTGTAGATTTACAATATAAGAGAAAAACACAAAAGACTCAAGACACAACAAGACTAAGTGAGCACTCGATCAGGTCCCTTGTTGAGGTATGAGCAGTGTTGATATGAGACGACTTTTTCCTTTTCAGAGAGATCTTGATTTGCAAAAACTAGGTTTTGTTGTGTATGAGTAATCCTTCTATAAGAGTGAACAAAACCTAGAACTTCTCCCATTGGTCGAGGTTGGCTGCCTCTACTGCAGTGCCACCAACTTTCTGAAAAAGTACAGCTTCCAGTTGTACTCAATTGTCATCACCTGAGATCAACTTTGTATGGGACCAGGTCTCATAGATACAACTTTAGCCCTCGATTAGTCCTTTGTAGAATAGTTTGTAGATCATCAAAACTCCAAGAGTACAATAAAAAGGAACAGGTACAAGAATAAGATGTTACACATTCTTAGGATGTGTTGTACTTGGACGACTTCTTTTAATAGCTTAAAGAAGCTTTAAGACTTTGCATTCTAACCTTTTAATAAAAATGCCTTCATCACTTCCCTATGTCCTTAATTTTATTCCTGAATTACTTACTTGGGAGAAGTTTTTAGCTGTTAGTTGGATGAGAATAACTGCGATTGGAGAATATATAGATCGAAGAGGTAACTAGATATTTCAAAGATGGAATACCAGTGAATTCTTGAATATGAACATAAAGTTGTCAAGTAGAGACTAGACAAAGATATAAAGATTGATACTGAATATTCTAAATGAAGGTATAATGGCAAATCCAACAAGCTAATTCTTAGGAGGGCATGTATTTTAAATAATTCTATTCTAATAATCAGCTCTCATGCATGCTTCTAGAGTCAAGAAAAGCAAGCGGGCCGACTTGTACGTCTTAATTCCTTTGTTTTGTTTAAATAAGAGGGTAGCTTCGATGGACATTTAGACGAGTGAAATGCAACCGATTGACGATTTGACTACAGATTGTGCATGGTAGGATGCACCACCAGAAGTGCAACTTAATGCCTTAATCAACGACCACAATATCCATTTTCCTTTGCCATATTTATAATCACCAGCTCCAACGACTTTACGATTTTGTCTGTTTTTGACGTCCTTCAATTCCATGTCATGAGTTGGACAATATCCAAACCACTTCCTACTTGAGGAGGAAAATGATCGTTTTTCCGGCCTCTTTGGCGACATGGAATTTCTATAAGGAATAAGTTTCCCACAAAAGAGGATGTTTCCTGGATGAATTGCATTATTTTTATCACTAATGAACTCAAATATGTCTTCATCTGATGATGATCTACTTGAACAAGTACTGCTCTTACAGTCATAATACTTATTCTCCGGTTCTTCTGAATCATTATAATCGAATTAGATCCGATAGCGAAAGGGTATCTTCGTCCTCTTCGATTACTCTTAAATCTTTCTTTCTTGATTCTATTCCGATTGATTCTTTCATTGGTAGCATTGCGGACTTACACAAACAAGTACTCGTATAAATTGTGTATTTATAATATCTAGCAAAAAAATATAGTCAGCAAGGAGGAATGTGGGAGATGGGTTATATATAAGAATGACTTTTTCACAAGAGATTGAAAGTTCAAATTTATGTGGCTTCTAGAGGACCATAAAAGAACAAAAAGAGAACTAATTTAAAGAATCATCTTTTCTAGAATACAATGAGAAAAAGTAAATATTGTGGGAAGGCGGAAGGGGGGAGGGGGATGGTTTAGTCTTCTTCTAAATAACATAAGCCAAACTCCAAAAAGTTTTGCGTAAGTATTAGGTGTTCTATGGTCTTGATCGAGTGACGGACGTTGAAGGAACGTTTGAGTCCAAGAAATTTCAATATGGGTAAAACTTTGACGTAAGTGATGATTCAGAAGATAGTGCCGTGACAATTAGAAGAGGCAAATGGCTGGACGAATTGAAATAGGTAAATACGATAACAGTTTAAGGTTTGTGTATTAAATATTTTAGATTATCAGATAAACTTGATTTGTAATTATAGATTATTCAATTTTAAAAAAAAAAATTGGTAACATCAAATTTACTTTATTTAATAGTGTAGAATATTTTAGACCAAAACTTAAATTCATACAATAAATAGATTGTGGTCCACTACATTTAAAATTTGATAGTTGTTGAACAACACGTTATAATCTAACTTGCCCATCTTTACCCAACTTTCTATTGCAATGGAAGTCATAAAAAAAATGGTAAACATGCAGTTAGGTTTATCATAATTGATTAAATTCTTTTGTTATTATAATGGAAATATGAGTTTTTAATTGAATTTATTATTATAAAACAGTTCTTGAGTTTGTTGAAGAAGAGAAAGAAATTAGTAAATTTAGATAAGTAAAGAAGAAGGAATAAATAAGAACATTTTATTTTCGTTTCAGCATACAATTTTTTGGATAACTTCTTTGTTTTTTTGTTATCTTAAGAGTTATTTTTTCAATTGAATTTATTATGATAAAATTCAGTTGTCATTTCTAGCGAGACTTTTTTATTATTAGTTTATTTTAAGTTTACTATTATTGTAAGGATATAGGTTTCAGTTAGTTGTTAATAAAAATGAAAATATATGAGGAAAGGAAAAAATAAAACATAGTAAGAAATAAAAAATAATGTGAAATGCAAAGTAAATATTTTTAGCCTATTTTTTTATATCCGCACACTATAAAGATAATATATCTAATAATCTATATCTATAATCTATAATCTATATCTATAATATATTAAAAGTATAATCTATAATCTATAATCTATATTTATATTCTATATCTATATCTATAATCTACAATGCACCCTCCCCAGACCTCACTACGTGGGAATACACTGGGTTTGTTATTGTTGTTGTATAATTTACAATCTATAATCTATAATCTATAATTTATAATACATTAAAAGTGGGAAGCACCTTAAAAATATTGTATGAACGTTTTGCCCTTCATTAAAGTCTCATCTTTACACAAAATCGTCTTTTCACTAAAAAAATTTTAATATTTAAGAGTTGAAAATTAAATATATTTATGATCCTTAGAAATCATCAGAATTAATGACAACTAATTAGTTTAAGAATTCTAAATCAACTAAATTTGATTTCAAGACGAATTGAAAAATTATAAATAAATATAAAAGCGTTAGAATAAGAAAAATTTAAGAAGTACTAAAATTTTAAAAGTTTTAAGTATGTGATAAGAATAAAATGAATGATTTGTGAAGATTTGACTTTAACAACAAGGAAAGATTTAGAAAATAATCGTACTATAAATATGGTTCAAATTGATGCGTCTCTATTAGCCTTTTGCAGCAAAGAAAAGAGGTGTTGCATAACAAATGCAAAAGTGATGATGTAAAATATATATATATATATGCTTACGCTAAAGATTTGTTTATATTTATATTATTATATTAAGGTGTGAAGAATCTTTTAAAAAGTGATTTAAATTTTTACGTTTCATTAAAAAAAAAAATTAAATAATCAAACATTAGAGGTGCTTTCGCATGTGTGATTGAACTAGTTATTTAAAATAACAACAATCTGCAATTTAAAAGAAAGATATCACTTTTAATCCCTCAGTTATTGCTATAATCCACTTCTAGTTCTTTAAGTAACGGAGACGATAAAAGTTAATAGAACATTCATTGGTATTTAAATTCTTCAATTTAGAATCTTGTCTTCCCTAAGAACCAATTAAGCATGTCATTTATACATATATTAGTTGCAAAATACATATACAAAAGCACTATTAATTGTGTTTTACAGTTTCGATTATTGACCATTATATACTGTTTAAGATACATATAAACATCCAAATGAGAGAGAACCAGGGAAATCATGAATGCACCCATCCGAAAATGACAATTTGGTAAAAATTTTGATCTCTGCTTACCTAAATAGAAGGTTCTTGAACTATTTTTGTGCTTACTATAATAGCATAGGTGTTGGCTTGTAATTGTATTTACTGTCAAGGTTTTCCGGCATAAACCTATAAAAGGTTGGTACAAATGAATTAATGTGGATGCTAGCTTTATTAAGGAGACAACACATAGATTTTCAAGGAAAGATTCAAAAATAGAAGTGAAAGCCCAAGCTCACTTTTCATCAGCTTAATCTATCAACTACAATACAGAAGGTACACATACATTAAGATATACGTACATGGTTGATCCTTCTGATTGTTATCTTAAAGTATATAAAGAAACTTTTCAAATCTAAGACGAAATATTTACAAAATCGTATACCGTGTACATGTATTAGACACTATTCATGGGGAAACATAAGATGCATTCTCTCCTTGATGACCTGAGTTCAAGGAGTATATGTCAAGAGGGTTGTTCGTGCCCTTAACAATGTTCGATCCAGCATTTGTGGGCCTTTCAGGGCGATTCTAAATACATCACTATAACCGTTATATCATCATGAAGCTTTGTTATTTTCGTTATTTCATATTTCATTTTATTTCATTATTTCATATTCCATTCTTAGTATTATGCTAGTAGTAGCCCCTGTACCTTGACTTGCGTGGGATTTGTGGACATTGTCTGTTGTCTGTTGTTGCTGTGGTCGTTTCTTCCACTGCTTTGGATTGGATTATTGGCGCCCTAACCCAATAACCCAATTGAGTATCGTTTGCCCCCTAATTGAGTATAGTTTTGTTTCGGGAGTATTCCTTTGAATTTGTGTGAGCCTTGTATTTCCTTGTTGCTGCTTTGATACTACCACCGTGTATATCTGTATATTTTCCTATACTTTCGTGTAGTTGTGGCTGTGGGCGGTAATGGGTGGATAGGGTCATGTCCGAGGGGGTTGGGGCGTGGGGCAGTGGTGGGGGTGGGGGATGAGGAGAGGGCGGGAGTGGGAGGGAGGCCAAGGTTTAGCCGCAGGGGGGGTTAGTGGAGGGCGTGACGGTAGGTTGAGGGTTGGGTCTTGAAATATAGGGACCCTTCAGGGTAAGTCCATAGAGCTTGTGAAGATTCTTAAGAAGAGGAGGATCAACGTTGCGTGTGTCCAAGAGACCAAGTGGGTAGGGTCTAAGGCTAGGGATGTGGATGGTTACAAGCTGTGGTACTCTGGGAGCGACAGGCGTAAGAATGGAGTTGGCATCTTAGTAGATGAAGAGCTTAGAGGTCAGGTAGTGGAGGTGAAGAGGGTCAACGATAGGTTGATGACTATTAAGTTGGTCATTCGGGGGTTTACCCTGAACGTGTGTAGTGCTTATGCGCCGCAAGTGGGATCGGAGGGGGAGGAGAAGATGCGGTTTTGGGAGGCTTTGGAGGAGGTGGTGAGAGGCGTGCCTAGTTCGGAGAAGATTGTTGTAGCAGGGGATTTCAACGGGCACATCGGGGCGCTACCGGGAGGCTTTGGTGATGTGCCTGGTGGTTTTGGTTTTGGGGAGAGAAATGAAGAGGGGGCGACCCTATTGGAGTTTGCGAGGGCCTTTGGGCTGGTGGTGGTGAACTCGGGCTTCCCGAAGAAGGACGAGCACCTGATCACCTTTCGAAGCGCGGTAGCCAGGACTCAGATTGACTTTTTGTTGCTTAGGAAAGGGGATAGGGTGTTGTGTAAGGACTGTAAAGTCATTCCGAGTGAGAATCTTTCGACCCAGCATAGGCTCTTGGTTATGGATTTGGGTATAAAGAAGAATAGAAAGAGGAGGGGTAAGGAGTGTAGACCGAGAATTAAGTGGGGCGGCCTGACGCCAGTGAATGCGTGGGAGATAGGGGAGAGGTTGGCGGGAATGGGGTGTGGGAGTGTAAGGGGGACGTGGATAGTATGTGGGACAGGGCGGCAAGGTGCATCAGGGAGAATGCAAGTGAGGTGTTGGGTGTTTCTAGGGGCCGGGCCGAGCATCATCGGGGGGATTGGTGGTGGAATGAAGAGGTGGAGAAGAAAGTGGGGACTAAGAAAGGGGCGTATGCTAAGTTGGTGGAAAGTAAGGACGAAGAGGAGAAGCGGGTAAACAGGAAAGAGTACAAGCTAGCGAGGAAGGAGGCGAAGTCAGCAGTCACGGCAGCTAAGACGGCCGCTTTTGAGAGCTTGTATGCAGGGTTACAGGGGAAAGGAGGAGAGAAAAAGTTGTTTAGACTCGCTAAGGCTAGGGAAAGGAAGGGTCGTGACCTCGATCAGGTGAGGTGCATTACGGGGGAGGACGGTAGAGTGTTGGTGGAGGACGGCCACATTAAGAAGAGATGGCAGTCGTATTTTCATAGGCTCTTGAATGACGAAGGGGATAGAGCTATTGTGTTAAGGGAACTGGAGCACTCAGAAGAGTGTCGGGATTTTAGCTATTGTAGACGTTTTAAGGTAGAAGAGGTTAGACAGGTTGTCCGCAGGATGCGAAGGGGTAGGGCGACGAGGCCGGATGAGATACCGGTGGAGTTTTGAAAGTTCGTTGGAGAGGCTGGTGTAAGGTGGTTGACTGGATTGTTTAATGAAATCTTCAGGACGGCAAAGATGCCCGAGGCGTGGAGGTGGAGTACCATGATCCCTCTTTATAAGAATAAGGGGGACATTCAGAGTTGCAATAACTATAGGAGGATTAAGTTATTGAGTCACTCTATGAAGATCTGGGAGAGAGTGGTCGAGGTGAGGCTGAGACGGATAGTGTCTATTTCGGAAAACCAGTTCGGATTTATGCCCGGCCGCTCGACGACGGAGGCAATCCATCTGGTACGGAGGTTGGTGGAGCAGTATAGGGAGAGGAAGAAGGATCTGCACATGGTGTTTATCGACCTGAAAAAGGCTTACAACAAAGTCCCCAGGGAGGTGCTTTGGAGATGCTTGGAGGTGAGTGGAGTACCGCTGGCGTATATCAGGGTAATTAAGGATATGTATGATGGAGCGAAAACCCAGGTGAGGACGGCGGGAGGAGACTCGGAGCATTTCACTGTCCTGACAGGATTGCATCAGGGATCTACTCTTAGTCCCTTTTTGTTTGCGTTGGTGATGGATGTGTTGACGCGGCGTATTCAAGGGGAGGTGCCGTGGTGTATGCTTTTTGCAGATGATGTAGTTCTGATAGATGAGACTCGAGGGAGTATGAATAACAAATTAGAGGTGTGGAGGCAAACTCTTGAGTCTAAAGGGTTCAGGGTGAGCAGAAGCAAGACAGAGTATGTGGAATGCAAGTTTAATGACGTGAGGCGGGAGAATGAGGTAGTAGTGAAGCTGGAAGCACAAGAGGTATGTAAGAGGGATAAGTTCAAGTATCTTGGGTCCGTGATCCAGAGTAACGGTGAGATTGACGAGGATGTCTCGCACCGTATTGAGGCGGGATGGATGAAGTGGAAACTCGCGTCGGGGGTGCTGTGTGATAAGAAGGTGCCGCCCAAGCTTAAAGGCAAATTCTACAGGGTGGTAGTCCGTCCGGCCTTGTTGTATGGAGCGGAGTGTTGGCCAGTTAAGAACTCCCACATCCAAAAAATGAAGGTGGCAGAAATGTGGATGTTGTGCTGGATGTGTGGACTGACTAGAGGGGATAGAGTTCAGAATGAGACTATCCGGGAGAAGGTTGGTGTGACTTCAGTGGAGTGCAAGATGCGGGAAGCACGATTGAGATGGTTCGGACACGTGAAGAGGAGGGGCATGGATGCCCCAGTCCGTAGGTGTGAGAGGCTAGCGTTGGATGGTTTTAGGCGAGGTAGGGGTAGGCCGAAGAAGTACTAGGGTGAGGTGATTAGGCGGGACATGGAACAGTTACAGCTCACCGAGGACATAACCCTAGATAGGAAGGTCTGGAGGACGCGTATTACGGCAGAGGATTAGGGTCAGTTTGGGTCGCTAGTGTAGGAAATTACTTGGTGGGGGTTTTATTCTTGCTATGACTTCGTGTTCCGTGTTCCATGTTTTACTACGAATCTGTCGGCTTTCCTCTACTTTCCTCTGTTTTATATTACTTATGGATGCCGTATTTATGTTATGTAATCTGCTTCTGTGCTTTACTATGTGTTTGTGTGGTATCTCGTGCCTTGAGCCGGGGGTCTATCGGAAACAGCCTTTCTACTTCATTAGAGGTAGAGGTATGGACTGCGTACATCTTACCCCCCCAGACCCCACTAGGTGGGAATACACTGGGTTTGTTGTTGTTGTTGTAAGCTTTGTATTTTCAAAATAAGAATTTGAATTGAAGTTCTGTAAAACAAAGAGGACAATCATCAGTGCTCTACATTGATTTGTAGAAGATACATTAGTTTAGTGTGGAGGGTGAACTTACAAACGTGATCGTATAACCTGTTTTCACATCCTTATTGTCTTCCACTTCGACCGAACTTAGAAACTTGAAAATATAGAATGAAGAAAGAAACTTGTGTATTTAAATTCAGAATCCAAACAGCTATATGAAGAACACAAATTTTATAAGAGTTGGGAGTCAAATTGCCATTTCAGCATTGGTCAAATCTGGGAAAAGCAATGTAGTGAAAGATTTGATAATTGTCTACTTTATAGTTTCTAATTTAGATCAAACCTTAAGGTCCTCTTCAGTTAGAAGTTCCCCAAGAACAGGATGACTCAAGAACTGCAGACAAATGACACAAGTCATAGATGAGAAGCACTTCAAAATTTCAACAACATAAAGAAAATCAAGTTGGATCACTTACATCTGTCAACCAGAAGTCAGGAATAGTTTTAATAATGTCATTACGCTTATCAAAGACTGGTTGGCGGTCTGAAAGCAGGTTATGGACTGCAATATGTTGAATATTCAAGTTTCTAGAGAAGTCACCAAGTATTCAAGCTATAAAAATGCAACACAAAGCTGCATAGTTCGTATAATAGACCTAATGTAATCCAACTTGTGCAAACCCCATATATAATTATGTAATACAAACTGCATAGCTCGCCCGATTGACCTAATGTAATCCACCCTGCTGCAACCCCATACGTGTATAACAAAAAACTGAGTGTATTGGATTACCCTTTCTATAACTCTTCAAAAACCAAAGAAAAAATGTTGTACATACAATTATGAAAATATATTCTTACTTCCTTCCTTCTAGTGTTCTGATTTGCCTGAATATGTACAGGAGCTATTTGTATATAGAAAGAAAAAAACTACTCTTTTATCTCTTTTGACTATTTATTCATCACTGGAAAGAGCAAAAAGCTGACCTTAAAAAAAGGGGGGAAGGGTATACAAAGTTTTCTTCTGCTTCAAGAAAAACTGCTTCGACCAATGAATTGATCTATCACTTTACTACACTTAACTTTGATCTACTGTACAGTGCTCCAGCTACAGTTAAGTCCTCAAGTAATTTAACGACAATTTGCTAAATGGTTTGATCTCTTTTATTTGGAGTAGTAATTTTAAGTGTTATTGGAGCCTTCGTACCAGTCATGTTTGTGTATCTTAAATTTTGAAGGGATCAATTTCTAGTATGCTACTGAACTTTACCCATAACAATAATAAAATTACTACCCAAATCACAAAACTATTATGTTTCAATAACAAATTGCACAAGTAATATTGCAAAAGCACAAGCAACAAACGTTGGGCTTCATCGGTGAGTGGGTGATAGAATGAAGAAATAATGAGTGTGAGTTACCTCTGGAGGCACAAGTTCATAGTAGTAAAGTCTTCAGCTCTTAAAAGTTCCTTATTTATTCTATAATTTTTTTTCTTTGAATTCTTAATTTTTGTTCCTGTTTTCACATCCCGACTCCATTAAATATATTATAATTGACCAAGAATGAATATTAAGCAAAGCTATAACACCATGCATTATCTATATTCCCAAGAGTTTTTATTTCATGGTTTAGCAGCATTTGATTTTTTGTTTTGCCTATCTCATTCCATTAATTAAAGAAGTTTGATTTTATTGTTTTGGTGTATAATGGTTGACTTGACAATATATTTGATTGAGTTTCTTTAACCCTGTTGTTGAATGGAAGAACTAAAATCTTCCAATTCTTATTCTTTACTGCCTTTATTTTTAAGACAAATAGCTGAGTTCCATTAGTCATGCTAGGAGGAATTCTTTCTAAGAATTACCTAACTAAAATTGAAGGATTTTTTCCAATTAAATTTTTTTCCTTTGAGATTTTATAATTTATACATCACTTAGAAAAATCCCTAGGATTCTATCTACGGAGAATCCTTACATGATATGATCACTGCAATTTAACACCGTTCTCTTTGTTTGAAGTAAATATAACATTTCACTATTACAATAAAGTAATCATACTTTACCCATTTTTAACAGCAAAACCTTGTATAATCAAATTGATTTAATATATAAATCAGAGTTAATCACTTACTTGCAACCATGTATGCTTATCGATAGATTTGAAGTCATCCCGAATATAAAGCAATGCACTAAAAATCACACCTATTTTTACAAGAAAAATCATATTAAGCTAAAAATTAAAAGAAGAGGCAAGTAACTTATACCTCCCTAGCTATGGCTGTTGCAGTATTGATGTTATCACCAGTAACCATTTGTACATTAACCCCAGCTGAATGACAGAGCACAACAAACTCCCTGACGCTGAGACGAATAGGATCCTTTATACCTACAATACCTATACAAGTATACCCAAAAACTGGTATATCAGTAGCAGGGGAGAATCCTTTTTCCAGCTCTATATTATATCCAAGACACAAAGTGCGGAGAGGTTCACTGGCAAACTGATCGATTGTGGTCTTCAAATGGTTAGTTGATGTTTCATCCAAGGGAACAACCTCCCCACTGGAATTAATTACCTTGTCACAAGCAGCTAGAACTATTTCCAAAGCGCTTTTAGTCTAAGACTATCATAAGTCAATCTCTTTTATTCGAAAGACAAAAAGAAGAAAACAAAAACCCAGATGATATCAGGAAATAATTCGAAGATGCTCTCTATAAGACTTTGTGTTCTAGTAAGAAGACACGTGATAAAGGAATATTCATAGCAAAAAGTGTGTAACCATCATTACAGTCTGGATTTGGTGAGCTTGATGCTTCAGACCCAATAGAAACAATATTGTTAAGCGCATCTCATGAGATAAGGAAAAATATTAGTCATAGTGAAAGAAATGTAGAATGATAGATACTCACAAAATTGACTCTAATAGTTCCTGCAGTTCTAAATCAAAAAACAAGTAGATGCACCTGCCAAAGTTCAAGATAAAGCAATGAAGAATGTAATAACAGAAATAAACTTACTTTGCATCCATGCTTTTCTGATAGCCGACTGAGAACATTCTCGCACTTGTCAGATATACCAGTTGAAAGCACTTAAGAATGTAATAACATAAATAGACTTACATTGTATCCATGCTTTCTGATAGCCGACTGAGAATATTCTCACACCTGTCAGAAATATCAGTTGAGAAGACATCATTAAACCACTGTAAAAGGATGTTGCAATGAGAATATCAAAGAAATAACCAAATATCAAAAAATTATTTCAGTAGGCAATAAGTGGAGTTATCTCTGTATATTTTTCAAGGCCCAATGATTCTATAGATTGGCGAGCTCTCTTGTGAGGAGAAATAAGGTACACCGGGAAGGGCTGAAAAAAATAGAGGGATATGATTAAATTACAGAAACATAACTTCTGATCCACAATGATGCCCAAAATCAATAAGATGAATGTTATATCTGAATGAATCTAGAGTCTACTCGTGAGAGTAAAACCAAGAACACAGCTTTTAGCTGTTCTAAATATTTACATGACGTTTCAGGTTATCCTTTTAATTATAAAGTAGTTTTAGAAAGTAATACAATCAAGAAAAGGGGGGGAAAACAGAACCTTAGATCGAAGTACAGAGTTTAAGAATAGGGAATATGAATAAGAATTCTTTGGCAGATACGGGTCTCAAAGGGATTCTATCAGCAGGAGAGGAAATCAAAATTCCTACATACCTGATAAAGTAATGGATATGAGCAAATCTCACTGAAATTTCCAAGTGCAACTTCAATCCTAAATTATTTAAACAAAAGTGCCAACAAAGCTATCAAAGAAATTTGTTGAGCGGAACATGTAGTTCACACCAAGAAGTCCAGGAAGATTCTTATGTGCCATACTTGACAAAAACACAACATTACACTGCTATACAATTTAGGAGGAAGGATTCCTCCATATTGGCATTTTGTCCAGATCATTAAAATATCTTAATATTCTTACTTCTTTGAAAATATAGGAAAAGAAGTTATATTTTTCATATCTTCCTGTGATAATTTAGCTGCATCTTTTGAATTACACATAAAAAAAAATCCTAAACACCTTAGCGGTAGTAATAATCCGCACCTTTTTTTTTAGAACTGAGGCTTCTTCGGTGGCAAGAGCACCAACCATGACAATGCGATTGAGAGTTTGAGTAATCAAGGAAATGAAGTGAAAAACCTTAATTAATAACTGTTCACTTTCCTTTTCATTTCCTATGTGTGTGCGCGCTTGCATAGTCAAGATGCTTATAATGATACTTCAATGATTTGTTGATAGTTGTGCAGCATTGCCCTAATTGTCTCACTTGATAAAGTTGAATATGAGATGGAAAGGTTCATCATCCCTGGCCTTCCTGACACAATAAAAATGTCAAGACAATAGATTTCAGGCCATTTAAAGGATGAAAAAGAAACCCCAATAACTAAAATAGTTAAAGATATTATTAGAGCAGAAAAGATTAGTTATGGAGCTATTATAAACAGCTTTTATGAGCAGGAACCAAATTATGTAAATCGCTACAAGGAAGTAGTAGGAAAAATAGCATGGCATGTTGGTCCAGTGTCGCTCTGCAACAAAGACAATGAAGATAAAGGCCAAAGAGGCCAAGACAGTTCCTTTTGTGAGCAACAATGTTTGGATTGGCTTAATTCCAAGGAACCAAAATCGGTCATTTATATCTGCTTCAGCAGCATGTCAATCTTCTCATCGGCTCAGTTTCTTAAGATAGCAATCGCTTTTGAAGCATCAGACGAATAATTTATCTGGGTGGTAAAGCAAAGTACAACAAATCAAGAGTAGGATAAATGGATGCCAGAAGGATTTGAGGAAAAGTTAAACGGTGAGGTCTAATAATAAAAGGATGGGCACCTCAGGTGTTGATCCTTGATCATGAAGCCATTGGTTGTTTCGTGACTCACTGGGGATGAAACTCATTGCTTGTAGGAGTAACTGTTAGAGTGCCAACGGTTACATGGCCACTGTCAGCGGAGCAATTTTTAAATGAAAAGCTGCTTATATAGATTCTAAAGATTTGAGTTCCAGAAGGTGATCAGGCCTGATCTCAAAGAAGATAGCAGAGTCCTAATAAACAGGGAAAACATACAGAGAGCAATGACCAAACCGACGGGTGATCAAGAAGCTGACGAGATGAGAAACCATGCAACTGCCTTAGAAAAATTGGCTAAAATGGTTGCGGAGAAAGGCGGATCCTCTGACAATATTCACATCATTTGCACCGCTTCTTTGAAAAGTGCATTCATATCCTCTGCTTGCATCCGTAAAGCTTTTGCCATTTTGTATACAATTTTCATGGCAAGTTTCATCAATTCTGTTGTGTAGTGTTCCAGTGCATCCCTAGATACTCAAAAAATTTAAATACTGTGTATTGCTCCAGTGGATCCCTGGATACTCAAAGAATTTTAATATGAGTGATTTTAATATCCATTCCTTTTTGTTTGACATTAAAAGGGAGAAAAAAATAGGGAAAGAAAAAGTGAGAGAAAAAAAAGAGGAACAAGGTGATAACAATACATGCAAATCACACAAAGTGAGATAGACAACAACACAAATTGAAGTACATATCCAGTTAAATAAAAATCAATGGAGAACACGCACAGAAAAGAAAGATTTTTTCCAATCTAGGCCATTACTCACTGATTGCCACAACTGTCGTGTTTACCAAGCTGCTGAAGCATTTCAACCTCAATCATTGCACCATCACGATACTTCTTCATGCCCCGAACAATTTTAATAGCCACCAGTGAATTCCAACCAAGAGAAGCATAAAGATGAACATGATTTTTCAATTCACTTTCCTCAATTAAAATCCAAGCAAAAATTATCACAATTTCTTTGACCTTTTCATTCAAATTTCTCTCCCAATAAAATCTTCCACCGTCAATTGACATGGCCGAGGAAAGTAGAGAGCTGTGGGTGGGGGTTGTAATTAATAAATTTATATAACAGTAAGTACAGAGATCGTGGTCAACGAGAACTTATAATCAGGGATCAAATTTATTAAGAAAAATATAAGAAAGAAATTAAAATGAGGAAAAAGCTCAAAAAAAAAACAAGAAAAAAGATAAACAGTATATCTTTAATCCTCTTATATATAGAGAGATTAATAGACTAAAAGTACTGTTTTCCCATATTAAATAATAAAACATAAGTAATTCTAAACACCCCCATTCTAGCACTTTCCTTCTATTTTTGCCATAATAAGAACCAAAAAACTCCTAAATTCTTGCCCTGACAGTACCTAATACCAAAACTTAATGTCTTTGCTTCTAGAGGGCGTATTTGGATTCTACCATCTAGAGGGCCATAAAATAATAAAGCAAGACTTACTAATTCAAGAAACATTTTTTTAAGAAAATATAAGGTGAAAAGAGTAAATATTAAAGGGACAATGTTAAGTCTTTAGTTTTGATGATTGACAAATTCATAATTTGAAACTTATTTTCTGGAGTCCTTATTGTGATGACAAAGGCCTTCTACATATTAGAGATCAAGTTAGACTCCCTAATTGTTGTCACAGTCAACAGTCCAGCTAACATAAAGTACAAAAAATTGGTGAAAAGTTCCTTTTTGCCTCAACCAATGAGATTTCTTCTAGGTTTTCTTATGTCAAGATATATAATGTTTATTTTCCTCAACAAAGAAAACCAACACTTCCATATACTTATAATTAAATATCTTTCCGAAGTGTTGCAGCGCTACAAATCAAAGGTTGAAACTGTAACAGAGAACTTGTTACTCATCGAGTTTATCTTTATTTTCTTGTTATAGTTGAGTCTTTGTAATCTGTACTTAAATGCTTGCCTATATTTGCTTATAATTGTAGTAGGTGTTGTGGTGTAATCAGCTCTCTGTAATCTTCTAGAGTTAGCTGATTGTACAAGCTAGAGTTAGCTTGAGGAGTCCAGTTAGAGTTAACTGGAGGTGTTACTAGCTAGAGTTAGCTGGGGTGAGAAGCAGTAGAGTTACTGCGTGGGTTTCCTTGTAATGGAGTTATTGCTAGGAAATGAAGGATTAGGAGTTTAATTCTTGGAGTCTATATTCAAGAGGTTGCTTGAATATAGTGAGCTTGAAATCCTAGAGGTAGGTCGTGATGGTCTTTTCTTCCTTGAGCAAGGAGATTTCATGTAAAAATCTTGTGTCTTTACTTTTCTGTTCCCCTGCACTTATTACTTTATTTATCTCCTAGTTCTTGTTACGTGTGTGATTCTTAAAACAATTTCCTGAGTTGAGGAGAAACCCACCCAACCCTTCATTTGGTATCAGAGAAGTGTCTTCTAAAATAATGGTAACACCTTGGAAGGATCCTGAGAATTGGAGGCTTCACAAGCTACTTACACATCTTAAGTCAGTGAAACAACTCAGATTGTTAAAAGAGTTCTCAAAGCTTTGGATAGATCTAAAGACTTGTCTGAAAGAGAGAAGTAGAGGGTTACTATGAAATATAACTGGAGATATGAGGCTGACAAGATTGCTAGTCAAGTGTTTGTAGCTTGTTGGAATGACTCATCAAGTGACTCAACTGAGTCTGAGCAAAAAGAAGATATTCCCATTATGGCAGTAGAAGTTATTCCTATTATGGCAGTAGAAGAAAAAGTGCAAGTCGTTGATGCACTCCTCGCTTTGATGGCAGACATAGATGAAAATGAAGTAGACCTTCGACTCTCTTAGATATCAAAGAGAATCTGAAGGATTACTCCCTCAACAAGCTGAGATCTCTTGCCTCCACACGGATTGACTCCTTAAATGAGTATGAAAAAAAAGTTATTGAGTTGATTATCCAAGTGACAGAATTCACAAGTGAAAAAAGAAAATTGAAGGATCATCTGAGCACGTGCGAAGAAGAATTGGTTGAACTAAGTGTGTAGGTTGTTGAATATCAAGCAATGTGCAAGAATCTTTCATGGGAAATTGATCTTCTGAGTAAACAAGTAAGTGATATTACCAGGTCAGTATCCAAAGGAAAGCCAGAAGGAAGTAGTGTACAGTTTCATTTGGAAAAAGAATTAACTGAAGCTAAAGTAAATATGGCCTCCTCTCTTGAGAGATGCTTTATTCTCAAAAGAGAACTGGCTAGAGTAAAAGCTGAGTTTTGCAAAGGTACTTACTTGGAGTTCTTCACTACAAACACCTGTAGTCTCAACCAGTCAAGAACCAATCAGTTGAAGTAGTTCAGAGTCTTATCACAAAGGTGAAGGCTCTAACTATGATATCAGGCACACAAAGGGCAAAGATGTTTACACAAGCTCATAGTGTGGAAAGGCTGGGCACATGAGAAAATTGTGTCCTTTCAAAAAAACAAATCAGATAGAAATAAGAAAACTTATCACTCCTAAAAAAAGAAAAGGGAGACTGCGCAGCTGGACCAAGAAGAAGCTGATACATCTTCTATTCTCCTATTGGGAACTTAGACTAAAATAGATTTCCAAAACTATTAACTGATTTGTGATACAGGAAAATACAAGGGGTAGCAGCTAATGGAGATGTAATTAAAAATGATTGCCCAGAACATATGTCTAAAAGGTTGAAGAAATACCTCTTGCATCAATCCCTTAAAGAAGGTAAAGTCTCCCTCGTATGCACTTGTGTTCCTCAAGAACGATTATAGGAAACTGGTTAAGAGAATACTGAGAAGACAGAACATATGTGATTTAGTTGAATGGTGGATGCTTTCAAAAATTTCTCCTTGGTGGCTATGAAATGATAAGTAGGTATCCTAGATGGACATTGGTATGCATGTTTAATTCAATATTATATCTCTACAGATATACACCCATGACAAGGAAAAAGGGATATAGAAAAAGTTGTTAGACAATACAAAGTCTTTGAAAGTTTATCCTTCTAAGGAACCGGGTTCCAAATAAGGTTAGTACCACTCACCATTTCTAAATAATAACTGTTTAAATGTTTAAATGATTGTTCCATATCATTTTCCCGCCACTCTCAAAGGAAAGTTACCTGACCTTTAAACTTGACAGTCGCGTCCAACTATCCGGACACATGCCCTTAGACTTGTCATAGCCTCTAATCTCAACCGTTCTCTTGTGCTGAAAAGCCCAAAATAAAAAATTAACTTCTCTCTTCTTAAAAAAATCTTTCATACCAAATCTTATCAAATCCCCAACTACTCAAAGATCTTATTCTTCTTGTAACTCTCTGATACTCCTTCTTCCAAAAAGAAGAAGGACTTTCATTACAACCATGTGCAAAAAAGGTAGGAGTTCCTAGCCAGAATAACTCTAGTACCAAACCTTTACTTCCACTCGATCTCTATTTATCTGGTAGTAAAAGGGGTAGCTTGGAAATCTCTAAAAAAAGAGAAGTATTAGAGCAAAAAGATTCAGTCAAAATCGACTTGGACTCTATAAGGAAAATAGACTTTAAAGGATCAAAATACAATACTAAGTGAACTTTCAGTGGTGGCGAGGGTAGTGAGATTGTGCGCATGTATGTAAGTGTAAGTAACTGTGAGGCTGAGGGATTTGATTCTGATTATGAGAAGTACATTATTGGTGTTAAAAAGGGCTAGAAAAGAAGAGAGGATGGAGTTTTAATGAAAGAAAAGTGAAAAAGGTAATGTCGTAGTGCTGGTGAAGTACCTGGCTTTATATCAAATATATCTAAAAGGAAAAAGGAAGAGGTAGAGACTCTTAAGAATTAGGACATGTTAGGAAGACAAATTTTCAATCCCGCAGTACTAGAAATGAGAGAGTTGGTCAATATATTAAAGTTTCAAATTTAGGACCAATTTTTCTAGTTTGATGCATCCTATATTTATAAGGAGGAAGTTAAGATGTTTTATCAAAACCTGGAAATTTTTGTCAATTGTCTGTATCTAGCCTCTCTAGTAAATGGTATGAAAATAGGTTTTGATGAAGAGATTCTCACTGAAATTCTTTGTGTTCCAATTTCAGGAATCAAGTGCATACAGTCTATGATGGGGTCTGCTGAATTTTAAAATCATGTCGTGTACTTGATGGATCACACCCTAAAAGTTTTGACAAAAAAGTTATCAAGAGAGACTTTCAATTATTGTGTCAGCTTATGACAAGTACACTGCTTTCTAGGCTTAATAAGGAGACCACTCTGACCAATGCCGATCTGTTTCTAATGGAGATGATCTTTAAATATTAGAAATTTAATCTCTCGGCCATTGTTATTGCGCATATGAACACTTTTATCAATGTTAACGCTGAAATACATGAGCTACCTTATGGGTTTTGGATGGATAGGGTGTATGCTTACTACAATATTTATGTAGGAAAGAGAGAGTTGATTTAGTGAAGGGAGTTTATGTCATCTCAACTCATAAGGAAAATGAATGCCCTTTTAGGATAAGTGATAGAATGCCCAAGTATCTGGTGTCTGATTTTATGGAGGAACAAAATTGGTTGAAGAAAGAAATCAAGACTCGGACTGTTTTGCTTGCTCCGAGAGATGCAGAGATAAATGTGTTAAAAGCTGCTTTAGCAGACAAAAAGTGAAGTGGAACAACCTCAGGAAAGGACGTATGTGCTAAAAGTGCTACCCTGGAGAAAAGGACAAAAGAGTAATAAACTAAGAATATTTGCCTAAAGCTTCTCCTGAAATCACGTCCTACCTGACTCCCCTTTCTTTCTCGCTGGTTACCTCTCAACTGTTGTTCCCTTGAAATTCTTGTTATTTTTTTTACTCTTGTCACTTTTGAGATTTAACTGGCCTTGTGTAAAATTTTCTTCTTTATGTCTTTATTTTTGTCTCTGATGAGGGAATAGCGCAATTGTTTTAATATTCTATGGTTATTATTTTTTAAAATGGTTATTGGTACTGCTTGATACATGAATGGATGACTTCTCTTTCTGTGCTATCACTTCTCATGTTTATCTCTACTTCTCTCTTGCTCATGTCAATGTTGCCTCAATGGTCATGAATTAATATGCATTACTGCTTAACCTTTTTGATAATGTCAAAAGGGATAAAAACGTGATGTGTAGTCTGCCCCTGTATATTGTATAACTATGTAGTCTATCAGCTATGGTGTGGTGTTGTCCAAATACGTGTGGTATGCTGGAAGTATGTTATGTAAAAATATAGCGTGGTTGTGCCGATAAAGACAGGAGTTCTCTCACTTAGTGGAAACTTAAATAATCATTGATAGGGGAAATAAGGTGAAGGAGGCATGTATTTTTATAGGCATCAGTGATAGGTTGAATTGGTAGGAAAACTGGTTTGGTATGTGATCTTGTTGCCTATGTTGTATTGTTGAAGTGTATGTTGTGTTGTGTATAAATTGATTGAAGATGTTGAGTATACTAATCTGGTCGTATGGGTTTGTCATCATCAAAAGGGGAGAAATTATTAAATCCTTAGTTTTAATGATTGACAAATTCATAGTTTAAGACCTGTTCCCTGAAGCCCTTTTTTGTGATGACAAAGGTCTTCTACGTATTAGAGAACAGGTTAGGCTCACTGGTCACTGTCACAGTCAATAGTCCAGCTGACACAAAGTACAAAACTTGGTGAAAAGTTGTTGCCACCTTTTGTCTCAACCAATAAAATTGCTTCTAGGTGTTTTTGTGTCAAGATATATAATACTTATCTTCCTCAACAAGAAAACCAACACTTTCATATAACTACAACTAGATATCTTTTCAAAGTATTGCAACGCTGCAAATCAAAGGCTTGAACTATAACAGAGAACTACTTGTTTATCAAGGGTATGTTTGGTAAAAAGGAAAATATTTTCCTAGAAAATGTTTTCTTGGAAAACAAGTTGATTTCTTACTTGTTTTCCCATGTTTGGTTAGTGGATGAAAAATATTTTTCGAAAAATATTTTATAGTGTTTGATTGGTAAATGAAAAAATATTTTTCAAAACATACATTCTAGTGTTTAGCTAAAGAGTAAAAATATATTTTAGAAAAATAATTTTTGATCTCAAAAAATTTTTTTTTAGGGTGCATTCGATATGAAGGAGGAAGTGTGATCGTTATGCAAATTGGATAAGTATATATTTTCTAAAAGTATTTGTACATATTTAACAAAAATAATGAGAATGAATAAGATAAAAAGGATGGATAAGAAAAAAAAATTGAATTTATTTTAAAAAATAAATAAAAAATATTAACTTTTTTTGGAGAGGGAGTTGGTAGGTGGGGGTTGAGGTTATCAAAATAGGTAATAAGGGTGAGATAAGAAAATAATTTAAATTTTTTAAAAAATAAATTAATTTTTTTGGAGGGTGGGGGGCTAGTATGGGTGGGGGTAGGGGAGAAGGAGGGGTAAGAAAAAATTTGAAATATCTTTTTGGAATGGGGAGTATTAGGAGGTGGGGCTGAGGGTCGGGGTAGGGGAGTGAGGGTGGGGTAAGGAAAAAATAAAAAATTTTCAAAAAATTAATTTTAAAAAATTAAATTTATTTTTAGGGGGAGGGAAGGAGAAAGAGGTTGGTAGGGGGTCGGGTAGGGGAGGCAAGGAAAAAGTTTGAATTTTTTTTAAAAATTTAATTTTTTTTGGAAGTGGGCAGGGGTTTGGGTTTTGGATTTTGGGTAGGGGGTGAGGTAAGAAAAAAATTTAAAATATTTTTTAATAGGGGTGGTAGGGACGGGGTGGGAGAGGGAGATTGAGGGTCGGAGTAGGGATGGATGATTTTGAGAGTTGTATAAATATTTCAACTTAAGAGTGAGGTGGAAAGAGAGGTTTGGAAAATGTTTTCCTTACTTTTTGAAAGGAAATCATTTTCCTTAGGACTGAGGAAAATAAGGTGATTTGGAAAACATTTTCTAAACCCTTTAAGCCAACCAAACATGAGAAAATTGGAAACATTTTCTGAAAAATGTTTTTCTTCATCATACCAAACACACCTCGAGTTTTTCTTTATTTTCTTGTTATAGTTGAGTCTTTATAATCTGTACTTAAATACTTGCCTACGTTTGCTTATGATTACAGTAGGTGTTGTGGTGTAATCAACTCTCTGTAATCATCTAGAGTTAAGTGATTGTCCAAGTTAGAGTTAGCTTGAGGAGTCCAGTTAGAGTTAACTGGAGGTGTTGCCAGCTAGAGTTAGCTGGGGTGAGAAGCAGTAGAGTTACTGCTTGGGTTCCTTGTAATAGAGTTATTGCTAGGAAACAAAAGATTAGGAGTTTAATTCTTGAAGTATGTATTCAAGAGGTTGCTTGAATATAGTGGAGCTTGAAATTCTGGAGGCACGTCGTGATTTTTTCTCCCTTGAGCAAGGAGTTTTCACGTAAAAATCTTGTGTCTTTACTTTTTTGTACTCCTGCACTATTACTTTATTTATCTCTTAATTCTTCTTGCGTGTGTGATTCTGAGAATAGTTCCCTAAGTCAAGGAGCAACCCACCCCCAACCCTTCAGAGAGGGAGAGAGGATTTTAGTCTTCATCTAGATAACAGTAACAAGCCAAAATCCAAAGAGAGTAGATTAGGTATTCAATGTTCATGGCTAAGTGGCCACTGTTGAAGGTGTATTTGAGTTTTAAAAAAATCATGAACGGTAAAACTTTATCATATGTAATTGGAAGGTATGGTTGTGAGTAGGGGTGACAAATTGGTAGGGTGAATCAAACAAATTGATATAATGAATAGATCATGCTTCAATCTGCTTAAAACACCATTGAGCCCAAAATGAATTGAGTTAAATAACGAATTATAACTTAATTCACATCTTTACTTAATTTTTTATTGCGTTAGAAGTATCAAAATTTATTCTATAACATGTAATTTTATTATTTTAGAAATACAAATTTTCAATTGAATTTAGTTGTCAGAAAAGTTATTGAAGTGAGAAGAAGAAGAGAAAAAAATTTAGTAAATCTAGATAACCCCCAAAAGAAAGAATAACCGAGAAAAGGTTTGCATTCAACATAATATTACAATTTTTCTCAAGTTCCTTGTGTTTTAGAATATTTTTTCAATTGAATTTACAGTGGTGATAAAATCTAGTGGTGATTTTTTTAAACTAGATTTGTTTTTCTAAATTAGTTTTCTTAAGTTTCTTGATATTTTTATAGTGTTGTTGTTGAAAGGGTCCAATATGCCCCTACACTTTGTGAAAAGGTTCAAGTATGCCCTCCGTTGCAAGTTTGGTTCAAATATGCCATCATTATTAAAATTTAAGTGTAAATATACCTCTTTAAACGTTAAGTGATTTGCTGAAATTTGCAAGGCCCTTTTTTCTTTTCTTTTATTTTAAGTTTTTAATGGATACATAATCAAATAATTGTCACGTCAAAAAAAATAAATTCACCCCACTCTTTTATACCCTGACGGGGCTCAAGATTCGACCCAAGACCCTTTTTAACCTTAGTAAACAAAAGGAAACCGAAAGCTCTGTTCATACGAAGGTTACGAACAACTATTAAATTCGATACCTGAAGGGCCGGTTCGTCAAGCCGTTTTTTTCTCATTTTAATACGGTACTCCTCTTCAAAAAATTTCACGTCCTTCGAGGAGTATGGCAATATATCTGAACAAATTTCTTTAGATCGTGTATGTAATGTTCTGATGCTCTTCTAGTGAGTAAGGAACGTGACATACAATTTTGGCCTAAAGTAGAATCAAACGCCTGCCTTAGCAACATATGTTATCTAAAAATCCTCATCTTCTATACATATTAAGTGATATAAATGCATTTAATCAGAAAACACAAATCTTCATTCAGAATATTATAATTTAATATGTAATCAAATCCATTACTTGGGTTCTTATAGCATAAGCCAGGAGAGACTACAATGGTAAAAACCCAACAGTTACAGTTTTGACTTCATTAGTAACCACATCATGCATTCCATCTGTGATCTAGCACAACTATGTAAATAACCAGCTTATGTATGCGATTCGCATGAATATTAAGATGCCGAGAAGCTCATTTAGAACAGTGCAGACCAGAAAATGTGATCTTATGTATTGTGCACAGAAACATAGAGAAATGTCTTCTTTTTAAGTGAACTGCTCCACCCATATTGTACCTATTTGAACCAAGTACTTTTTCCCGATTGATCACAACCAGCAAGAAGTAGTTTATTTAGTTTTTTGCTATCTGTGCTGTGCGAGTCACCTGCACCCAATCCACTTCCAACTTATTCACCGGAAGAATTTACAGACACGGAAGGAATAGGCAATCTCAAAGCAAAGCAAAACCTTAGAGGTAGACTAAGTTATTGTGTAGAAGATATGGTGAAATGGGTTAGGCTATTACGGATAGGGTGGGCGTATTTTGGTTTAAATCGAAAAAATTAAAAAAATCAAACCAAAATTAAATTTTGGTTTTGGTGTTTCCGATCGGATTCGGTTTGTAATTTTAAAATTTTGATTTTTCGGTTCGATTTTTGATTTTTTTTAAATTTTTTTTGGTTAAATTGAAAAACCAAAATTTTATAAATAAATAATATATATATATATATATATATATTATATTATATATATTATATATACATAATATTATATTATATATATATATATATATATATAATATTTAGTAACTCACATTCACAATTAACATTTAACAACAAATTCGCAGACGCCGCAGCCATTGCCCATTGGCAACCCTAAATTCCTATTCTGGTATTCCCTATGTCGTTTCTCATGTACACCGACAACGACGAGTTACGACTCACGAGTGTTCCTCCGTTCCACCGAAGGCAAGGTGTTGTTCCTTTGTTGATCGTTTTCACTTCTACTGGTTGTGGATTTGTGGGTTGTGGCTATCCACCGGCGAGAAATAGTGGAGCCGGCGGCGACCAGCCGATCACTGTGGTTTTCTGACCGGATAGCCTATGACCAATCGTTCAACTGACTGTCGACCAATTTTTCGACCAGTCAGGTTTTCAATCATGTCTAATTCGGTAGCTTTTTTTATTCTTAATTTAAATTGATAGTTTAAGATTAAAGGTGAAAAAGTTAAAAGTGTGAACCAAAAATAATTACATTATTTTCACATATTTGAAGTAGGGTAAGTGAAGGTGGAGCATCAAATAAAAATATTTCAGTTTCATCTCCAAATAAAGTTGAAACTGCGGTTAAAGCTGAACTATCAAAAAAAGAAAGGTCATCGAATCGAGGGCAAGATGTTGACAGTGGTTTGAAAAGGTTGTTGACAAAAAATTTGGAGCTAAGAAAGCACAATGAAAGTATTATGGAAAAATTTATGCTTTTACTACTTCTACTATTTTCTTGATTTAATGAGTTATGGGAGATTATGTCTGCAAGTTGTTGAATCTAATTACTAATGGTGAAAGTGTTAGAATAGAAACACCAACTTCTGTGAAAGAAGCTAATTCAAACTAGCTGAAATAGAGTTTGCATAGGATCGGTTTTCTCAACCTTACCAATAACAAATTTGTGGAGTTGGTCCCTAGACTACCAAGTGAAAGCCTACAGTTTTTGTATTTGCAGGGGAATGATTTTCAGGGTGTTTTTCCTAACCAGGTTGCTGATTTATGCAAAACTGTGGTGGAATTGGATTTATCTTACAATAATTTCTTAGGTATGGTTCCTGAGAGTCTGGGTGGATGTTCCAGTTTAGAACTTCTTGATATTTTCAATAATATTTTCTCTGGTAAGTTGCCTGTTGATACCCTGTTGAAGTTGAGTAACCTGTTGAAGTTGATTTCTATTTTTTTGTGTGTATAAGACTATGAATATTGAATCAAGCAACCAATTTCTTGTAAGATGTGACTTGTGAACCATTTGATAGTAATTGTGAGATTGTACCTCTCTTTTTTTGACCCATATATTTATTTGGTTTTAGCCTATTTTTAAATGATCTTAGAACTGATTATGAATTATGATTGTGTTTTGTGTTCAAAGTGCCGGGTAATCTGTTCTAGTTTGTTAGATACTCATCGTTTAAGATTTTGTCCTTGCTTTCTGGTACCTTTTCTTGCTCTCAGATTGTGTTTGAAGATGCTTATCTTTTTGGGCTCAGATCATCACTATTATGAAGAGTTACTTTTATTTCTGTACCTTCCTATTTTTACATCTTCTTGGTATGGTGCTTGATTCATAGTTCTCTTTTGATCCTCAAATACCAGAACGTTTTTTTTCTAAGTCTCCAATTACTTTATTATGCTGTTGGTGCTTAATATAGCTTGTGTGAGCTTGCTCACAAGTCTAAAAGAACAAGAAGAGTTTAAATTATAATACAATGAATACCCTTTTGTTTAAATTATATTGGAACCTAATGCATTTTGTCTCTTTTGAGCAGTTTTTTGGCTCTAAATTATGTTGCATATTACTTCGAGTAGACTAGCTGTTTTGTGGATTGGTGGATGGTGGTGGTGACTGACTGACTATTTTATTATTTTATAGACTGTTTTGTTGTTTTATGGACTTGTTTATGGATTGTTTTAGTGACTCAAATATTTTATAGACTATTTTGGTGACTTTGAACTGTTTTATGGACTATTTATGCAGAAAGTATGTTGTTTCATGGATTATTTTTATGAGTTTTGTGTTGTTTTGTAGACAATTTTGCAAGGTTATACTATATGTAATGATTAATGACGTTATATATTATGTTAAGGTTATGATTATTTCATTCTGTTTCATCCATGTTGAGTTATTTATAGTTATTTATATTTGAGAATAAAATAGGTTTGAAAAAAATAATTTTTCTAAAAAGATCCATCAATTTTAAATGCTGAGTTACGAAAAAGAGAGGCTAACTACTTTAATATTTTAAACCGAAATAAAAATCCGAAATAACCAAATTGAAATTGTAAAAACCAAACCAAATTGAATTTATTTCAGTTTGGTTACGGATGTCATTTTTGTCAATCCAAAAATCAATAAACCGAACCGATATTAAATAATCAAACCGAACCGACCGAACGCCCACCCCTAATTATAGAGGTTAAAAGGGATCTTGGGTCGGGTCAGGGTATAAAAGAGTGGGGTGAATTTATTTTTTGTAATGTGTCAATTATTTTTTTATGTTGCCATTAAAAATTAAAAAAAAAAAAGAGAGAAAAGGGACTTGCAAATTCCAACAAATCACTTAACGTTTAAAGGGGCATATTTGCTCCTAAACTTTAACAGCGAGGGAATATTTGGACCAAACTTGTAACGGAAAGCATATTTGGACATTTTTACAAAATTTAGGGGTATATTTGACCATTTTTCTCTTTTTTTTTTGTTACTACAAGTTTATGACTTTTGGTTGGGAAAGAGTTATCCTAGGATTAGCTATTTCGGTATGTATATGGGATAACTCATTCGGATTTGGCTCCTCTCCATTACATCCTCTCTATTTTCTCAAGTGCTTATTTAGATGAGTAACACTTTTTATATTTAAAATTCAAAGGTTTAGATTACTTTACTTTAATAAGTCTTTAATTAATCATAGTTAAAAAATAAGTAAGGAGAAAAGTTCTAACTTTGGTAAAAAAGACATCTTCCACTAATTTTCACTCCTCATTAATATCGTACTTTTCATGATACATCCTCATTTTCTCTGTTTTTTTATGTGATAAAATAAAATCAAAGATAAAGGTGTAATGAGATTTTAAAAATGCATGGCTAAAGAAGCAGCAAAAAATAATTAAAAAGAAAAAGAGACACTATTTAAAATATTTTATTAATACTACTATCTATCTTCTATGCAATATCTTTTTCCTCTCACTTTTCTTTCATTTTTGACATAATTTTATTTACCAAAAACTAATTTTTTTATTTACTTAAAAAGTTAACTTTTCAATTTTTTTCGTGTCAAAGGAAATTTACAAGATTTGACAAAAAACTAAGTAAAAAGAATTTAATGGTATATGTTAAAGTAATTCAGAAATTATAATCTAACCTTTTTTTTTAATATCAGATTTTTTCAGATAATTCTCTTGTGTTTTTTTGTCTATCTTGTAGTGTCTTCTGCGTATTTTTTACTAAGGTTCTTCACGATTTGATTTAATGTTTAAATAAAATTAAAATCAAACCAATCATATCAAAAACATAATAAAGAAAAGTATAATTGAAGTAATAATATTAACGAGGGATCAAACTAGTGGAAGATGAAATTTTTCTTATGGTGAATTTCTTTCTTAACTTATTGTTTTACTCTGGTTAAGAGGCTTGTTAAAGTAAATTAATTTAAATCTTTGAATTTTAAATATCTCAAGTGTCACTCGTCTAAATGTTCACTTGAGGAAATGGAGAGAAGTTGTAATGGAGTGGAGCCAAATCCAACTTATTTTATCATTATGAATAATCACAGTACTAACTAATACCTCAAACTAAAAAATAGGATAATAATTCTTTATTTTATCTTAGAACTATTTTTTTCTTATATCTCACACACTGTAGAGATTTGAATAGGAAAAAGAAAAGAGAAGAAAAAAATAATAAATAACATAAAATGTCACAACATTTTTTCACTTATTTATCAGCATTCATACATTTGTGAGCACTAGACTTAGAAAAAATCAAGTAGAAAATATCATAATTGAAGATAACAACAATACCTTGTAATTGATAGAGAAAAGACATAAAGTCACTCCTGAAGCCATCCGATTTTTACAAAAAAACACTTAAATTATACGGACGATCTATTATCTCATGAAAATTATATATACCGTTGTAAATAGACCATTTTGATCAAAATTTTCATCAGTCCTCAATTTTAAAAAGACGTGTGTTTGGCACTCTCTGTTTAATTAATAATTTAAATAAATTATTGATAAAAGGTCGGGTTTAATCCTTCAACCTGATTCGAATCTCTTCAAATTCTCAAAAAATAATCTTTTCTCTTCTTTTCAATGTCTCTCACTTCTCTCACTTCACTCTTTCTTTTTCTTTGTCGACAGAAATTAATTCACAACTGAAGGGAGATTGAAGGAGCTTAGTTGATCAATTTGTTGGAGAAAATACCTATTAAATAAAAGTGGAGAATTTTACAGGTTAGGATTTTCCGCATTTAAGTAGTTTCTAAGTTATTATGAAATTTTTTGAATTGGGATTTTTTTCTGAGAAAAAATATATTTTTAGGTAACTATTTAGTGAAAATCATGATAATAAGAACTTATTGAGTTATTTTGTACGAGTTGTTGTTAGAATTTTTCGCATATATTGTAGTTATTGTTGTGGTGTTGTAGTAGCATATATAGTTGCAACTATATTTTTTGGGGTATGGGTCAAGTGGGGTGGGGTGGGCTGTGATGTTGGGGGTATGGATCCCACTTGTATTTCTTTTCTGTGGAAAATATCAAAAAACAGTGCTCTTAAAAATTTGTTTAACTATTGACATTTTTATCTTTTGTTTACTAATTTTAATGTGTTTGTGTGGTTGAAATATTGCTTTATCAGAAATCTTTCAATATATTTTATTCTGGTAACTTTAAGATGGTATCATGAGGTGAAATTGAATTTGGTCCCCGACCTAAATATATTGGTCGGTCTGTGATTGAGTTTTTAGATAGGGATATTGATTTTTGAGTTAAGAGATTACATAAAATATCTAGGATATACAATCGAGTGTGATTTATTTGTTAAATGAAATGGCTATTTGATATAAATTAAATATGATAAGGTTATTTATGACATTGTCGGCAAGTTAAAAACAGGGATGAACTTGAGGTATATGTTTCACATAGGGTAAGTGAACCTTGTCAGGCCTTACGTGAATTGGAGTTTGTCCCTAATGTAAGTAATAATTAGGTAAGTGAGAAATCTTTAAACCCTATTAATGAGGGTGATACTTCTAACCCTAATTCTCATCCTTCTTCTCCTAATTTTTCTTCTAATGCTCCTGATGAGACTTCTCCTTTTACTATACCTTTCAATTCTTTTGACACTACAATAGATGAGGATCCAACTGATGATGATTCAGAGGATGATTCAGATTTAGAGAGGGATACTAGTGGACAAAGTAATGTTGATAGTGATGTCCATCAAGAGTATATTCATATAAGGGAAAGTAGGAGGCATTTCAATAGGACATAAAGAAGAAGTAGAGGCAAAAAAGATAAACAGATTAATTTTGGTTAAAAAGGTTCAGAAATAGGGGTATGATAAGATAAATATTGGTACTAGGGATAGCCTAATTGGTAAACTAGGAGGTGGTGAACCTTATTAGCTAAGTGATGAATCTCCTAGCTTTAAATTAGATGATGAATTAGGTTGGAGAAATGGTGAAGAGAGGTTGATGAAATAGTGCAACAACCTGTGAGAAGAAAGAACAAAAAAAATAGAGTTATTTTTCATAAAACTTGTGAAAAATTTGTTTGGAAATTAGGATTGATTTTTTCATGTGTAAAAAAATTTAGGTTCGTGGTAACCAAATATGCAATTCAAGAAAGATTCAAACTGAAAAGTATGTGAATGATCCTAGCAGAGTTAGAGTGAGGTGCTGCAAAGACACTTGTCCTTGATTGTTATGTGCTAGCAAGAATAAGACGACTGGGAATTTTATTGTTAAAAAATACAATTTTATTCATATTTGTTTGAGATAAACTTTTAACTATCTTTGCAACTCAAAGTTTCTGGCAAGTAAGTATAAAGACAGAATAAGTCAACAACCAAACATTAGAATTGTCCAGTTACAGGAGATTATTAGAAAGAAATTGAATATCCATATTGGTAGGACAAATGTGAGAAGATCTAGGTCTAGAGTGCTACAAAAGATTATGGATGATCACATTGTGGAGTATGGTAGAGTTTCTTATTACAAGGATGATATTTTGAGGACTAATTCAGATAGCACTTGTGTTGTTAAGGTTGGAGATGCTGATGAGACTGAATAATTAATGTTTGAGGAATTTATATGTGCTTTCATGCTTTAAAGAAAGCATTCTTTAGAGGTCCTAGAAGGTTGATTGGTTTGGATGGTTGTTTCCTTAAAGGTGTGTGCAAAGGTCAATTATTGATGGATGTTTGCAGAGATGGAAATAACCAAATATTGCCTATTACTTGGGTAGTTGTTGAGGTTGAGAATTAATTTACATGGGAATGATTTCTTGAACTACTGAGGAATGACCTTGAGCTTGGAGAAGGTTATTAATTAAGCATTATAACTAATATTCCAAAGGTATGACACTATTTTTAACAAGTGTTTGTTATTCTTTTTATTTAACAACTGCTGATATAGCTAGTATATTGTAGATTAATATACTATTTTATTTTGTTAGGGACTAAAAATAACTGTAAAAGAGTTGTTGTCACTGGATAAACACAGAAAATGTGCAAGTGTGTTCTTGCTAATTGGTCTAAATTCTGGAAAGGGATAGAAAAAAAAAGAGTGTTTTGACATATCACAAAATTCAGATTGGAAGCAGAATTGAAGGAGAATATAGAAGAAATGAAGTTGTTGGGGAGGAATTGTTTGAATGATTTTTTGTGGTATAATTTGAAGACATGATGCAAAAGATACTTTGAAGAGCATTGCAAATATGATATTGTGGACAACAATATGACAAAGATTTTTAATGTATGGGTACTACCTGTAAGGTTCAAAACAATCACTACAATTCTTAAAGAGATTAAGGTGAAGATGGTGAAAAAATTGATGAGTTGAGACAATTTTCAAATATTTGGATCACTGATATTTCTCCCATGGCTCTAAAAATTGTTCAAGAAAATATTAACAAGTCAATACATTGCAATTTATCTTGAAATGGGGAAAGGGCTTTTGAGATTGTTCACATAGGTTGTACATATACTGTTGACATTGTTAGTAGAAGTTGCAGTTGCAGAGCTTGAAGCTTAAGGGAATTCGTTTTCCTCGTGGTGTTGTTGCCTGTCACCACAAGGAATATAAGCTCATTAATTTTATGGACAACTGCTATCACAAGGATGCCTACCTCATCACATATGCTCATTTTATTCAGCCAATAATAACATAAAAATGTGTCCAATATTAAATAATTCTACTATGAATCCACCAATGATCAAGAAACTGACTGGAAGACCAAGTAAGGTTAGAATAAAGGAGACTGATGAAAGTAGAAAAACTGAAAAACTCAGCAAATGTGATATTGTTATTACTTTTAGTAAATGTGGTACACAAGGACATAATAAAAGAGGATGTCCTACAAGAGATTAAGCTGGTATAAGTCAATCAGCTGAAACATCTTCTCAGGAACAAGTATTTTTATAATCATTAGCTAATGTACATTTTGTTAAGTACAAGAATTAATCTTTTAAAACACAGGTTGGAGCTTCTACTGACAGAGGAAGAGGGAGATTAAGGGGCAATGGTCCAAGTCATGTAGCTGAAACATCTTATCAGCAAGAGGTATATTTATTTATTTGTCAGTATCAATTTTTTGTAAGTAGATATACTAATATCTAAATAATCAGACCACCACAAATATTGCAAGTGTAATTAGAGAAAGAATTACAGGAAGAGGTAGAGAAAAAGGCAGTGTTTCAGGTGGTTCAAGTGTTTCAAATGTCCTAACTATTCCAAGTCAATCAGATGAAACTTTTGCACAAATACAAGTAGCTTTATGTAGTCAAAAAATAATTTTGTTAAGTAAAATATATGCTGATTTAGGTCTCAATATACAAGCTTTAATAAGTGATAGAAGAAGGAAAATATCTAGGGGAAGAGGTAGTGGGAGAGGAAGAGGAATAAATCAAGAGAGCCAAATCAGTTCTGACAGTGAAAGAAGCATAGAACGGGGAATGTCTCCTCAAATACAAGATCATGAGGACAGCAGTGAAGGACATACAAGACCTCTTAAAAGGCCAAGGATGGTAGGGATTAAAATATACCAAGATGAAGATGGTTTTCCCACTAAATAATGTGAAGAATTTTCTTCACTTACACATATTTATTGCCTTTTAATTTCTATAATTTGTTTGTACAACCTAGATTGCCAAGTAGAAGATTCATCACCATTTGTGCAAAGGTGGCAAAGAGGTCTGATATAGTAACTGATGATATTGGCTACACGCTATGACAAGAATTTAAATGAAAAGGAAAGTCGGTCATTATCAATAGCAAACTTGAAAGAATGAGGGTTGAAAAGGTTATTCAAATTAGGTCTGCAGTTGCTGTCAAAACTCAAGGCAAAAACAGTTCAAGCAGGAAGACTCATGTTCCATGGAAGTAGGGCATGTTGTTGCTATGATGTGTATATTTTTGTGTTGTTATTATCTCAAACAATTAGTTTTTGTATATTTTATTTTTGGTGATAGCATTTTGATCTTATTTTGTAGCAATCAAACACTATTTTGGGCAGTTTGTTTTATTAGGTACCTTTAAGTATTAAGCTATGTTTTGTTAGGTACCAAATAAAACAAGGTCATGTTTTAGTTATCGTTCAAATTGAAACAATGATTATGTTGAGATGAAGTCCTCATTTTGTTTCATTGGGGTTGCCTTTTTACTCTATTGACTGTATGAATAATAGATTTTGAATGCTCACAAACCTCATCAATATCACAATATATTGATACAAAATATGTTGCGTAAGCCAAATTCAATTCCATACAAAACATGTTGCAAAAGTCTTACAAACCAAATAAAATTACATCTTGTTAAGCAATTACTATTATGACAAGAGAAAAGACACTAGCACTATTTTGTAATATAGAACAAGAGAACAACTATGACAATTTCAATTGCACACAACTACATTTGTCCTCTATCACATTCTTGGTAATGTTTGTCCAAAATCAAAAAAACACCACGACAATCATGATAATGAGATTTCAATTATACTATTTGATTTTTTTCTCCTCCCTCACCATCTATTTTCTATTACTTTCATAAAATATCAATGCTTCTTCCAACTCCTTGATTCTCTTCGTCAATCTCGAAATAACTGTCTTGAATCGTAAATCAGTCTTTTTCGAATCCCTCCATCTAAGGAAGTTGCATGAGTTCTCCTAAAACAGACCATAAACAAATCAATTTGACAAAAACAAGAAAAAAAATAAGAGAATATGTATATGACATATAGAATAGCGTGGACAAGACCAAAATCTTCTAGCCAGATTGTCCTCCGACCATGACTTTTGCATTAAAAGTAAGTTTTCATGTTTGCATCACATTTTTACACGCAGCATGGGATCATTCTCGTCATTACAATATGATTTAAGATTGTATTCGACATTATAAAACTATTTTTCACAAAACCTAATCACAAAATTTAACTTGATTTCAAAAAATTTAAGAAAATTGAGACGAAATTAAAGCTTTAAAGGATGATTTTGTTTAGAAATTAGAACATAAATGGAAACATCTTACCTTTTATGGTTGATTTGTTGAGAAAAAATTGAGAAGAGAGACAATTTTTTTCTTCAAAATCAGCCTACAGCTATATCAATTGAGGAAGAAGAGAATCACTTTTTGAGTTTTAAACTGGCGAAGATGGGATATTTGAAATAATTGTGCAATAAATTACGCATGGCATTTTATAATTAGTTGTTTCAACCAAGGTTTATGCATTCATGCACGTCCTATGCATGTAGACACGCATAGAAAAAACTTAGGTCAAAATGGTCTATTTACAACGATATATGTAATTTCGTGGGATAATAACTTGCCCATATAGTTTAGGTGTCTTTTTATAAAAATCGGACAACTTCAGGGGTGACTTTTCTCTGATTGGTAACATATGAATAACTTAAAAGGTACTTTGGAGTATTAATTCATTTTAATATACTCCATTATAGCACTTCTTTTCTGGTGGAACTACACCTTTAATTAGAATCCAAGAACTTGGGTACATATCTGAAGGGAGCCTATCCCTTGGTTGTCGGATGCTATTAGTTTTTGCTTTTCCCAGTGTGAATTATGAAATTGCAAAGAGAACTAGCCACTCTGTATCTATATCATTCATGGAGACTTAAACACAATTTCCTTGCCCTTTAGTTATCTAATTTTGAACAATACTATTTTCATTCTGTCTAGTTGAAGTAAGTATGCACTGATCTTAGAAGGTCGTCAGAGCTTCTGTACAATGTACACCATGCTTCTACTTGGATCGTGGTTGATCATAGAAAACTTGTCTGCTACCCTATTAGCCTCCCCTTAGCAATATTATAGTTTAATTTTCTTTCTTTTGATCTCTTTTTTGATAGTCTCTACCGCCGCTTGCATGTTTTGTGGTGGGTTTTGTTGTTGTAGTCTAGGTATAAAATTTGTATTAATCAACAAAAATTTTAAATACAAGTTCAAACAACTTATGAACTATCAAAATAAAAATTTATGAACTTCAAACACAAGTTTAAATAATTTATGAACTATAAAAATAAAACTAAAACTATTTTCTGTAAATAATAAAAGTAATGTTTAAAAAGAGATGAAGACAGAAAGAGTCAAATCTACCGAATTCACGATGTTTCCTTAAGGAATTTATTTTTCTCACATAGACGGTGTTAATAGAATATATTCTCTCAAGATAAAATAATTTTACTTCAGCAAATAATGGTACCTCAAATTTATTGAATTACGAACTTACTCAATGATTGTAGATCACACTTGAGTTTTTTTCAAGAAGAAGAGTGTTGTTACTTCAAAAATTTGTTCTTTTCTTCGAGAAAAATTAGGTACTCTAGCCAAAAGGTGTGTTTCAGAAAGGAAGCAATGGTTCAAGTATTTATAGTTAAAAGGTGGTACTTCAGAAAAAAACAATGGTTCGTGTCTGCAGGTCATCTTTTGTCAAAACCAGAAACTTCCTCTTGACCTACGCTTGCCAGGTTGTCATTTTTATCTTCAAACAATGCCTTGAAGGATCACGGTATCGTAACATGCGTCCAGACATGATTGGGTGCGTTCGCAAATGGAGAATTTTTTTTATTGAATTTTTGGATTATAATATCACTACTTTTCAAGTTTCAAATGAATTTTATTCAACAAGATAATTTGAAGGCGAGCGATAACGATGACACGACATTTGTCTTGTTTTTTCCTCACTATCCACATAAAGAAATGTATCTATACTTAGCCCAAAAATTCTCCTTTTCTCCGCCAATAAAAAAAAAATTCTTTTACAAAGTGAATACACACTTCACTTTTTTCTCTATTTTCCATCCACTTTCATTTAAAACCCCATATTTCTTCCTCTGTCATACTTTTCAGGCAACCTCTTTCATAACTCTTTGCAATCATCTACTTTTACTAGGTAGCCGTTTGGCCATAAAAATTATTCTCTTTTTTTTGAAAAATTATTTCACTTTAGTGGAAAAAGTGAAAAACAAGATGCGTTTGGTCATGAAAATTTCAAATACAATTTCGAAATTGTATTTGAAAAAATAAAAACAAGTCTTACTTGTTTTCATTTTTTGTACTCATACTTCTCTCACAAAATTTTAAAAACAACTTTAATTTATATTCATGGCCAAACACAACTACAACTCCAACTTCACCTTCAACTCCAACTCCAATTTCAAAAAATTATGATTTGCATGACCAAACGGGACCTAGATCAAGACCATACAATATTGTAGTGCATGCTGTCCAATTACTTGTAAAATACACTTTTCTTTCAATTTTTTCCCTTCAAGTGTTTGGTGAAACCAAATTAACTGAAAATTCAAATCAAATTGCCTTTTTAAAAAAGAAAATCGATGTTAAAATTGATTTGATTTGATTTTAAATCTTAATAGAATTAATTGGCAAAAACTAAATCAATAACTTTTATTTTAATTTAAAATTTCATAATTGACCAAATTAATTTAATTTTAATTTTAATAATAATAATAATAATACATAGCTGTTATATGTTCAACACTTCTTTCATCATGAATATCATGAGGAAACATAATACTATTAAAAACAGTAAAAGGGAGGAATATAATATGCCTCAACAATTGGATCTGCTTAATAAGTGGACGATCCCAGAGATTTAACCCAGGGTAATATACCAAATGGGTACTCTTGAAAAATTGGGTCTTAAACAAATTGTTAAGACCACTGAGGGAACCCTCACTGTTGAAAGAGACCATGATACTTTCAAATTATTATCTGAAAGTGATTTAGTTTCATATTGAGAATCCTATAGATTCATGCATATTGGGTTAATCTAGTGGCTTTTAAGCCACTAACCCTAAGGGGTATACCAAAAAGCTTTATAGCAGTTTTACGAGATGGTAGAAACTAAGATTGAAAAAAGCTTCTCATAGGGACTGTCCAAACAAACTTGGCCTATAGCCCTATTTATTTTAATGCTTATCCTAATTTGCAAATTTCCCTTAATGATGAGAATTCACTGAATACTTTGATTTTGAGTATTAAGTTGCATGATTATAATTGCATGCCAGGTACTGAGGTTATATGTATTTGTTATAGAATTTACTATAAACCTCTTTATACTTTGAATCCTATATGTAAAATGATGGATTTGAAGAATGAAACTATTCTGATGGAAACCAACTTTGGTAGGTCTAAAGTTGTTACTAGACGACCTATTAAATGGGATGAAATTGACTTCCCAAAAGAATGGATTCTTGAGGATGCAGCCCCTCCTCAGAATAATCTCAATAGTAAAATAACGAAAGTAGAACAGACCGTTGATGGTACTGTTAAGATTAGGATTTCTGATTCCTTACCTCTAATGAATAGAGTAAATGATTTGTATATCACATCTGCATCTATATTAACAAGATCAACATCATCTTATATATCTCCTGTTGATTATATTGTTAATTCTCCATCTAGGGCTTCTATTTCTCAGATTAGAAAAAGTTCTAGAATGAATAATATCAGAATCAATAGCAATAATATTGCTAATGCAGTTGGTGATTTGGATCCAACTGAATCCAAAATGAATTTTTCCAAAGTTTTAAAATGAATCAAAATAAAATTAATTTTAGCCTGGGATCTCCGACAAGAAAAAAGATCTCTGCTGAGTTTTTTAAACCTCGATGGGAGCTTTTCAGGATATGTTTTTTTTTCAAAACTTAAATAAAAATAAAAAACTGCTTTCTAGGAAAATTTTTATAAAGATCTTTCTGCTCATAATAAAATGATTGCTTTTGTGCCCTAGTTTATGGCCAAATATGTGGATGATTACATTTCCATGATTGTGAAGGATTATAAATTACCTACTGGTGAAATCACCACCTCAGTCTTACCTCTCCAACAATCTTTTCAAATTGAAAAGGAAAATAAAATAGTACATTTTACCGCTTTTGCAAAATTGATTGAGAATGATACCGCCCTAATCACTGCTCAAAATATCAACATGATGTTAAAACAGCATAATTATGCTAATATCTATATGAGTATATTAGAAGAACAAATTATTTGTTTGCATGAAAAAATAAATAAGATTCTTGTTGAGAACAAGAAAATAAAGCTTGGTAATACTAAGTAAAAAGATAAGGTGGTTACTGTGACTCTTAGTATTCAGCCTCCACCTAAGATAAAAGACTTTAAACTAAGTAGTGACTTAGAAAATATAGAAAAATTGTTAGAAGAAAAATTCAGTATAGGAAGATTAATCCTATCCATGATGAAGAAATTGCAAAGGATAAGAATAGTCCAACTGAGATAAAAAAGTTCTCCAAAAAATTTGCGAGGAAGCCGGCCCAGAAAATGATCTATTACCAAAGGCCTACTCCTCAGGACGTTTTGTTTGAATAACAAGGGTTATATGTCCCTAACAGTTTAAGAGGTGATGAAATCTATGAATGGAATGTAGATGGTCTAACAGATAGACAGATTTCTATAATGATGCATAGAATATTAATGTACTGCATAATCTGCAAAGCTAAACCTGGAAACACTGATAAAGGTATTGCAGAAATGATTACTGCAGGTTTTACTGGCTAGCTTAAGGGTTGGTGGGATAATTATCTCATACCAAAACATAAAGCTAAAATTTTAGGTATAGTAAAAATAGAAAATGACCAACATATGATGAATGTTGTCTATACCTTGGTCATTAATATCATTGAGCACTTTTCTGGAAGATGGACTGATAACAGTGAAAGTATCAGGACTTTACTCCAAAATTTGAGGTGCAAGACTCTGACATCTTTTAGATGGTATAAAGATATTTTCCTATCAAGAGTCATGGAATTACCTTAGAGTAATAATTCTCATTGGAAGTCTAAGTTCATAGATGGTTTTCCTATTTTATTTGCTGAAAGAGTTAGGAAACCCCTTAAAGGACCTAAACTAGCAGCTTTTATGGCACTGCTAAAGACCTTAAGCCAAGGATATAACCAACCATCTTCAAGTTATTCTCCAAAGGAGGAGTAAATTCCTGTTACTCCCTCTAAAGAAGGACCTTATACTATGACAGAAGTTCATAAACTTCTGAAAGAAAAGCAAAAGGTTGTTAATATCCCAGCAACAACCCAAGACCTTAAAAATGAGATTGATAATCTCAAGAAGGAAATATCCTTCCTTAAAAACCATAATTTGGCTTTAGACAAAAGGGTTCCTGCTTTAGAAAACCCAATGGTGGCACCTACAGAGGTGAACTACACTCTTCTCTTATCGGAGGAAAACTTTCTCCAAACTTTGGAGGCTGTTTCCTAGCAATATTTTTATGCTAAAATAACTCTTTTGATTGATTATAATTATAGAAAAGAGTTTACAATCTCATTGATAGTGGGGCAGGCTGTAATTGCATTTGAGAAGGATTGATATCTTCAAAATATTTTGGAAAAACCACTCATGTAGCTAAAAATGCCAGTGGTAACAAAATAAGGGTAAAATATAAAATTTCCAAAGAATATATTTGCCAAGACAAGATTTGTATGCTCGAAACTTTTGTTTTAATAAAGCATATCACTGATAAAATTATTTTGGGAAAACCTTGGTTTCTTCATATATATATCCTATAATGAGGTGGGATGAGAATAGTATAATTGGCACTTTTGAAAACAAACAAATTAAGTTTGAATAGTGTGAACCATCTTATACCAGATATATAAATATTATCAAAGAAAAAAATACTTAAAAAGAATAAACAAATGGAGTTTTTAAATAACGAAATTTGCAGTTTGACTATTGATCAAACTCTTCAAAATCCTAAGCTGGCTGAAAAAATTGAATTTTTGAAAAACCTGTTTTCAATAGAAATATGTGGAGACCATCCAAATGCTTCTTGACAAAGAAAGAAGCATGTGGTTAGCCTTTCATATGATGACAATTTTCAAGAGGGTAATATCCCTACAAAGGCAAGCCCTTGCCAAATGAATTTTGAATATTTAGAAGTTTGCAAAAAATAAATTGAATCAATTTTAAATAAGGGTCTTATTCGACCTTGTAAATCCCTATGGTCATGTACGGCCTTTTATATTAATAAACATTCTGAACAGGAAAGAGGAGTTCCGAGGTTAGTTATAAATTATAAACCTCTCAACAAAGTCCTCAGATGGATCAGGTATCCTATTCCTAACAAGAAGGATTTATTAAGCATATTATATGATGCTCTAATATTTTTTAAATTTGATTTGAAATCAGGTTATTGGCAAATCCAGATTTGAGTGGAATATCATGCCATTTGGACTGAAGAATGCTTCTTTAGAATTCCAAAAAATCATAAACGAAATAATGCTGCATAGCAATATTATAATTATCTATATTGATGATATTTTGGTGTTCTCAAAAAGTATAGAGACACATTTAAACATCTGGATTTTTAAAAAAAAAATCATTACACAAAAATGGCTTAGTTATATCGAAGCCAAAGATTTTACTTTTCCAAACAAAGGTGAGGTTATTAGGCCACAATTTTGACCAAGGAAAAATAATTCCTAGCAATAGAAGTATTGAATTTTCTTTTAAATTTTCAGGTGTTATAACAGGTAAAACTCAATTGCAGAGATTTCTGGAAAGTCTGAATTATATATCTCCTTTCATTAAAGATTTGACAAAAGATTCAACTATCTTGTATGATAGACTAAAGAAAAGTCCTAATGCATGGACAAAGGATCATACCCTCGCAGCAAAAATATCAAAGCAAAGGTTAATAACCTACCATGCTTGACATTGGTAAATCCTAATTGAGAAAAAATTATTGAGACGAATGCGTCTGATATTGGCTATGGCGGAATCTTAAAACAATATTTCCCAAAAGATAAACATGCCTATGTTATACAATTATATTCTTGTAAATGGAATGCCAGCTTGAAGAATTATGAAATTGTCACAAAGGAAATCCTTACTATAGTTAAATGTGTTTTGAAATTTCAAGGTGATCTTTATAATCAAAAGTTTGTTATACAAACTGATTGCCAAGCTACTAAATTCATATTTAATAAATACTTTAAGAATGATGTGTCTAAGCAAACGTTTGTGAGATGGCAAGCTTTGTTAGCTCCGTTTAATTTTGAAATTAAATATTTGAAGGGTTCAAATAATAATCTACCTGACTTTCTTACTCGTGAATGTCTAGCCTAATGTTTTCTTTATTCCAATATAGGATGGCATCCCAGGGATCCAGTTCCTCTTATAGAGGAAAGGGAAGAGGTAAAACAACCTCAAACAGAGGCTGGGGGAATGTCCTTGTCCAAATTGGTAATCAAAGGCTTATAACCTCAAACATTGTAAGTTCAAGTTCATTCGGTCTGAATATGGATCAACAAATGTACTAGGACTTATTGAATTTTATGAAATCAAAGTCCAAAACACAAGGGGAAGATGATGTCCTTTCTTATCCAAGTATTCTTAAGGATGACAATGGAAATACAAAACTTTATGAGAAAAATAAAAAAGAAGAGGTTATATTTCTTCTAGAAAATCATGATCTTAGATGGAGAGAAAATCCATGGTAGCTGATGCAAAAGTATTTAGATAATACATTTTATACTACGACAACATATAAGTACCGTAAACATTATGAGACGATATTGTCTCAAACAACATCTGCTAAAATACAACACTTTTATGCAAGTGGAAATATTCGCAAAGATTATAATTTTTCAAAGATTATAATCAAAAAAATTTTTACTCCTGAAGAGTGGGGCTTGAGTACCCTTAAAGAAAAGGAATATATACATCCTGAACAACAGAAAATCACAGTCAAATATAATTATTGGAATTATGTAGAGAGCTTTAATAAAGTTCTATTATGTGAGAATCCTGAGAGATCTCATTCATGGTTTATGAAAGTTTGTGGAAATATCTAGAAACAATTCATACCAAATTGGTTTGCTCAATGGTGGATCTTGCATGGTCCCTTAACAAAAATTTTGCCTGAACCATTTAAAGGTCTGTATAATGACTGGGTAGAAGTATCACCTATACTTGTAAAAATGCAGAGAGAAAATATATATTTTGAAGTAATATCGACAATGTATTTCTTCATTGAATTTTCTATTCCTTGGATCTTGAAGTGGTCCATAGAAGTAAAATCAAACATTGATAATTTATCATATTTAATGCGGGTTTATTATACTAAATTCTAGAGTAAATTAAACCAGTAAACGGCAAATGGAAATGTCCATGGCTATCAACTAATTGACTCAATAAAAATGGTTGTTACTCAATACAAACAACAAAAAAAGATGACCCAGTTATATGAACAGGAGAAACACAGCCCATTCAAGAATATTGATCGAAAACTTCAAATGGAGAAGGGAACAATGTCCAAATCTGAAATATTGGCTTCATATATGGAAGAAGTCAAGTAAGATTTAATAAAAAATCTTGATCAAGGATGTCTTTCAGATATGGACATATCATCCACAGGTCATACCACGGAGAATGAAAGAGACTACTTAGCTGGAGAATTTCAAAGCATCCGGAGTGATGAAGAATTAGATCTGCATGAATACTTGAAAAAGTTTCAGGATACACTGAAAGAATCCTCCTCATCTGCAAAAGGTAAAGGGAAAAAATAAAATAATAAAGGACCCCACAACTAATGGTATTATTAGGGAGACAGCTATGATGACAGATAACTTTTTGAAAAAGCAAACAGTAAAGGCCACTAACTTTCTGAAAAAGTATAGGTCATTTTTGAATAGTAAAAGCCAATTATGAATAGTAAAGGCCATTTATTATTTTATTTTCTTGGAGCATCCATTATATAAGTTATGTTTTGTAAAAATAATTTTTAGAACCCCCTCTCTCTATTACTCTCAATCACTCTCTTGTAATATATTCTGAGTTTGAAATAAAATCTTTCGGTTCTGAGCACATCCATCCGTAGTAAGGTATAATTTAAATTTTAAATTTCTTTACTTGTTCTTAGCCTAATGATAGGATAAACACTTAGTGTTGAACTATAACAGGCTATGCCAGTAGTATGATATGGCATACGTTATTCAAATAAGAATCAAATCATTCAAATGATATTAAGGTCGCAATACATATACTTGCAGTAATACTTTTCATTCAGGCTTTATGCCGTAGGTCTAATTGAAAAGCCTATTAACTAGGAGGGCATTAAGGGCTGTGTTTTGGACCCGTTTGGAATTAAAATTGTCCTTGTAAGTTTATGTTTTGCTTGTAAATATTCCTGTAATATCATTTAAAGTAATCCGGTACTTACTTGTTATCAGAGTTATGGCATACTTGTATACGTAGCTGTTATATGTTCAACACTTCTTTCATCTTGAAGAAGTGTTGGGGCAGTGATTAGGGCGGTATCATTCTCAATCGATTTTGCAAAAGCAGTAAAATGTACTACTTTATTTTTCTTTTCAATTTGAAAAGATTGTTGGGAAGGTAAGACGGAGGTGGTGATTTCACCAGTATGTAATTTATAATCCCTCACAATCATGGAAATATCATCATCCACATATTTGTCCATAAACCAAGGCACAAAAGCAATCATTTTATAATAATAATATTAATAATAATAATAATAATAATAATAATAATAATAATGATAATAATAATATTGTCTATTTTACTGCTTTTGCAAAATTAATTGAGAATGATACTGCTCTAATCACTGCTCAAAATGTCAACATGATGTTAAAACATCATAATTATGCTAATATCAATAGAAGCATCTTAGGAGAGCAAATTATTTATTTACATGAAAAAATAGATAAGGTTCTTGCTGAGATCAAGAAAATAGAGCTTGGTAATACTAAGCAAAAAGATACAAGTAAGGACCGAATCGCTTCAAATGATATTCTAGGAACATTTACAAGCAAAGCATAAATTTATAGGAATAGTTTTGATTCAAAACGGGTCCAAAACATAACCCTTAATGCCTTTTTGGCTAACAGGCCTTTCCATTAGACCTATGGCATAAAGCCATCAAAACTATTACTGTAAGTGTATGTATTGCAACCTTAATATCATTTGGATGATTTAGTTCTTATTTGAATAATGTATGCCATATCATACTAGTAGCATAGATTGCTATAGTCCAATACTAAGTATTTAGCCTATCATTAGGCTAAGAACAAGTAAAAAAATTTAAATTTAAATTACAAAATTTAAATTATACCTTACTACGGATGGATATGCTCAGAACAGAAAATTTTATTTCAAACTCAGAATATATTACAAGAGAGTGGTTGAGAGAGTAATAGAGACAGAGGTGGTTCTAAAACCTATGTTTACAAAATGAAAATGATCTCCTTATATAGCGGATGCTTTAAAAAAGACAAAGTAATAAATGGCCTTCACTATTCACAGTTAACCTTTACTATTTAGAAATGGCCTTTACTTTTTCAGAAAGTTAGTGGCCTTTACTGTTTGCTTTTTAAAAAGTTATTTTCCATCATAATAATAGGGTTGATAGAGTATTTTCTTCGTATTTCCTATCATTTGATATGACAGTACCAGTGTTTTGTTTATTTCATCTCAAAATAAGTTATTATATGTAATAATAAGCTCAAAGGGTTAGCTTGGGGATACTTGTAGCCTTAAGTACCGTGTGACGCTTCCGAATGATATTTCGGGGCATTATAAACTTGGTATCAGAGCCTAAGGTTTAAGGAGACCTAGCGATTCTGACAAGCCGCGTTAAGTAGAGTCGTAATCATCAGTGTGTAGTGCGCCACATCTATGAGCAAGAGGTTAGAAGACGTTTTAGTAAAAAGTTATTTCTTTCTTTCATATTCTATTATGCCTACAATTATCCCCCTCATCTAATAATTCGTGCTCTCCTATTTCAGAAAATGACTCCTCGAAGAGCGAACGCCCGCAGAAATGATAATGAGCAACCTCAGCCTGTCGATCACTTGTACGAGATTGTGTCTAATGCTGAGTTTTGGGCGGCCTTTCAGGCATTAGCCCAAGTAGTTACCACCAATGTTCAGGCCAATAACCAGGTTGCAGTTCTAAATCAGTAGAGAGGTAATTCAGTTGTTGCTAGGATTCATGATTTCATGCAGGTGAATTTACCAGGGTTTTATGGGTAAGGTAGGTGAGGACCCACAGTTATACATTTAGGAGGTGAGAAAGATCACATAGGTGATGCATGTTTCTGAGGAAGAAAGTGTTGAGTTGGCATCTTATAGGCTGAAAGACATAGCGTACAACTGGGTGGTTGCATGGAAGAAGAGTAGAGGGGAAGGTGATGCCCCCATTACTTGGTAGGTGTTCCAAGATGCGTTCTTGGATAAGTTCTTTCTGTTAGAGATGAAGGAGGCAAAATAGATGAGTTTATGAACTTAAGGCAAGGCTCTATGACTGTTAACGAGTACTTCTTAAAGTTCAACCAATTAGCCAAGTACGCTCCTGATTTGATTTCTGACACCCGAGCTAGTATGAGGAAGTTTGTGACAGGTGTTTCTAGTTTAGTACTGAAAGAGTGTAGGACTCTAATGATGAATAGGGATATGGATCTGTCTAGCTTGATGATACATACGCAGTAGATAGAGGTAGACAAGATAAAGGAGAGACATAGAGTGAGGGGTAACAAAAGGGCTAGATCTGAGCAGTATAAGTATAGTCAGGCTAGGTCCCATAGAGGGAACCACCTATAGTTCCAGGGTCGTTCGTGTATGATAGCTCCTTCATCAGCTAGTGCTCCCGCTCCTAGAGGTAGGCAGGAGCAAGAGAACAGGACTTCTATGTCCCGGTCCCAGAACAGTGTAAGTAATAGACCCCACTATCCTCTATGTGCTAAGTGTGGTAGGGATCATCCTAGCGAGTGCTTAGCAGATCAGAGAGGTTTTTTTGGTTGTGGAAAGCTGGGCCACAGACTTAGAGAATGTCTGAATGCTAGGCAGGGGAACAAAGATGCCCGACCCTAAACACAGACTACTAGTGTATCAGCTCCTGTAGCTCATTCTGCCCCTGCTCAAGGCACTTCATTTAGCACTACTGGTGGTTAGCGCCAGAATAGATTCTATGCCTTATCATCCCATCAGGAGCAAGAGGATTCTCCCGATGTTGTTACTGGTATGCTCCATGTCTTTTGCTTTGATGTTTTTGTGTTGTTGGACCCCAGGTCAAGTTTCTTTTATGTAATTCCATTAGTCACTGTGAATTTCAAAATGAGACCCGAGAAGATTCCTGAGCCTTTCCTAGTTTCCACACCAGTAGGGGAGTCGATTGTTTCTAAACAAGTGTATAAAGATTATCCTGTTACTGTTCTTCATAGAGTCATATTTACTGATTTGATAAAGTTAGACATGGTGGATTTCGACCTTATTTTGGGTATGGATTGGCTTCATTCTTGTTATGCATCTATAGACTGTCGTACCCGCATGGTCAAGTTTTAGTTCCCTAATAAACTAGTTTTTGAGTGGTCTGGGAGTTCGGTATCTCCCAAGAGTCAATTTATCTCTTATCTCAAAGCTAGAAAGCTAATATCCAAAGGTTGCCGCTACCACCTAGTTAGAGTCAAAGACACTAAGTCTGAGGCTCCAACTATTCAGTCAGTCAACATTGTTAATGAGTTTCCTGATGTTTTTTCAAAAAATCTCCCAGGGGTACCTCCCGTTAGAGAGATAAAATTTGGGATTGACCTTCTTCCCGATACTCAACCTATTTTTATTCTGCCATACCGTATGGAACCTGAAGAGCTTAAGGAGTTGAAAGAGCAACTCAAAGATCTTTTAGATAAAGGATTTATAAGGCCCAGTGTCTCTCCTTGGGGCATACCTGTTCTTTTTATGCGAAAGAAAAATGGTTCTTTGTATATGTGCATTGACTATCATCATCTCAAAAAGGTCAGAGTTAAGAATAAGTACCCCCTTTCGAGAATTGATGACTTTTTTGATCAGTTGCAAGGTGCAAGTTATTTCTCTAAAATAGACCTTTGATCCGGCTATCATTAACTTAAAGTGAGGGAATGTGATATTTCAAAGACAGCCTTCCAAACTTGTTATGGTCACTTTGAGTTTCTAGTCATGTCTTTCGGGCTAACCAATGCCCCAACAGCCTTTATGGACCTCATAAATCAAGTGTTCAAGCAATATCTTGATATGTTTGTCATTGTTTTCATAGATGATATCCTTGTGTACTCCTATACTGAGAATTATCTTGGAAACTCTTAGAGATCACCAGTTGTTCCCCAAATTCAACAAGTGTGAATTTTGCTAAGATCAATAGCCTTTCTGGGTCATATTATGTCAGTCGAAGGCATTAGAGTTGATCCTCAAAAGACAGAAGCTGTAAGAAATTGGCGTAGACCTATCTCTCCATCTGACATTAGAAGTTTCTTGGGTCTAGATGGATACTACCACCGTTTTTTCTATTGCATCTCCCATGACCCGGTTGACTTAAAAAAAAGTTAAGTTTCAGTGGTCAGATTCCTGTGAGAAGAGTTTTCAAGAGTTGAAGACTCGACTTACTTTAGCCCCTATGTTGACTTTGCCTGATGGTACAGATTATTTTGTGGTATATTATGATGCCTGTAGAGTTAGTTTGGGTTGTGTGTTGATGCAAAGAGGTAAGGTTATAGCCTATGCCTCTAGACAGTTAAAGCCACATGAAAAGAACTACCCAACCCATGATCTTGAGTTAGCTGTTATGGTCTTTGCTTTGAAAATATGGAGACACTATATTTATGGTGTTCATGTTGACGTGTTTATTGATCATAAAAGCCTGCAGTACACATTACTCAGAGAAAGTTGAACCTTAGGTAGAGGAGGTGGTTAGAGTTGTTAAAGGACTATGATATGAGTGTGTTGTATCACTCGGGCAAGGCCAATGTAGTGGCAGATGCCCTTAGTAGGTTGTCTATGGGTAGTGTTACTCGTGTAGAGGAAGGTAAGAAAGAGTTAGCTCATGATGTGCATCATTTGGCTAGACTGGGTGTTAGGTTGCTTGATTCCACTGAGGGAAGTACTTTGGTGCAAAGTAGTTCCGAATTCTCTTTAGTTTCGGAAGTGAAAGAGAAGCAAGACTTAGATGATAGTTTGGTCAGACTGAAGGGGTCAGTTAAGGACCAAAAGGTAGAGGTCTTCTCCTAAGGGGAAGATGGTGTGTTGAGATTGCAGGGTAGATTGTGTGTTCCTCATGTTGATGATCTAAGGTAGAGAATTATGGCTAAAGTGCATGGCGCACGATATTCTATTCATCCTGGAGCTACCAAGATGTACCGCGACTTGTGGGAAATCTATTGGTGGAGTGGTATGAAGAAAAATATAGCTGGGTTTGTAGTAAAGTGTGCAATATACCAACAGGTTAAGATAGAGCACCAGAGACCTGGTAGTGTGATGTAAGAGTTTGGTAATCCCACTTGGAAGTGGGAAGGGGTGAATATGGATTTTATGACTGGTTTACCTCTTTCGCGGTGTCATCATAATTCTATTTGGGTTGTTGTAGACAGATTGGCTAAGTCATCATATTTTCTACCTGTTCATACATCTTATACAACTGAGGATTATGCTAAATTGTATATTCGGGAGTTGGTCAGGTTGCATGGAGTTTCCTTGTCTATCATCTCAGATAGGGGTACTCAGTTCACTTTTCAGTTTTGGAGAGCGTTTCACAGGGTCTTGGTACCCAAATTTATTTGAGTTCCATTTTTCATCCACAGAAAGATGGTCAGGCTAAGAGGACCATTCAAACCCTTGAAGATATCTTGAGGGTGTGTGCACTTGATTCAAAGGTAGTTGGGATGAACATTTGCCACTGATAGAGTTTGCATATAACAATAGTTACCATGTTAGCATCGAGATGGCACCATTTGAGGCTTTGTATGGTATGAAATATAGATCACCCATAGGTTGGTTTGAAGTGGGTGAAGCTTCTTTGGTTGGACCTGATGCAGTATTTGAGGTTATGGAGAAGGTGAAGTTGATTAGAGAAAGGTTGAAGATAGCTCAAGGTCTTCAAAAGTCGTACGCCAATATGAGGAAAAGGGATCTTGAGTTAAGGTGGGAGATTTGGTGTACTTGAAAATTTCACCCATGAAAGGGGTGAAGAGGTTTGGTAGAAAAGGGAAGCTTAGCCCTCATTATGTTGGTCCCTGTAGAGTCTTGAACTATTTTTGTAAAGTAGCCTCTGAAGTTGAGTTTCCCATAGAGTTGTCAGTCGTTCATCCTATTTTTCATGTCTCCATGCTTAAAAAGCATATTGGTGATTCCATTGTAGTAGATCCCTTCAGAAAGTACTGATATTCAGAATGGTCTTTCATTTGATCAGATTCTTATTGAGATTCTAGATTTTCAGATCCGTAGACTGAGGAATAAATAAGTTCCCTTGGTCAAAGTTTTATGGCAGAACCAGTCAGTTGATGGCGCTGCTTGGGAGGCAGAAACAAACATATGATCCAAGTACACGCACCTCTTTTCCGCGAGTTATAATCAAGCCGAAGGTAATATTCTTCCTTAATTCAGCCCTTCTAATCTAAAGTTTCAGCTATGCATCTACCCTAATTAAGTTCATCCATTATCTAGAGTATTCAAGAGTTTAGAAAGACATAGAGTCAGTTTAGCGAGTTCTTCTCGATTTACGTACCCAACTTCCTCCATGCTCTAGCTTAACTAGAGACATTCATGGACAAATATTTTTAAGGGGGAGATATTGCCCAAATTTTTTCTAAGATGATTTTTCCTCGAAAAGGTCAAGGAGTGACTTCCTAAGTGAGTATCATTTTAATCATATAGAATTTCCCTAATTTCAACTTTTTATCACATGGGAAATTTGATAAGCTTTGTGTCGATATAAGATTCGCCCAAATCTGATGCCCGGGCAAGAAGTTATGGCTAATTTAAGTTCTAGTCGTAAAATAGCGTCATTTTAGTCCTTGGCGCGTCGCAGAGAGGGTCAAACAATTGTCAAATTCCAGTGGAACTCTGCGATGGTGGTACGTCGCGGAGGACCCCAATTTCCCAATAATCAATTTCCAGTGGCCTAGCGCGATTGTGACTCGTCATGCTGAAGTTTCAGGTCCCAATCAGTGGGACAATGCGATGGCTCTGCGTCACGGTGACTCCCAAATTCCCATTTATCAATTTTTAGTGAGCCACCACGATAGTAGCGCGTCACGGTGGTGCGTCGCAGTGGCCCATAAAATCAGGTTCGAAGTTTAATTTTTCCAGCTTCATACAGAAGTTAAAAGGAGTACTTTGGACTTTTTCCAAGCCTCTTAAACCGTACAAACACCCAATTAAAGTCATTTACAAGCACTCTATGAAGTTTTTCTCAAGTTTTCTCTCAACAAAAACCCTAAGTATCCAAAACCTCTTCCAAGAATCTCAAGAATCCACCATAGATTTTTTAAATTGAGTCAAGATTCAAGGTTCCCAAGTCAAGGGCTTCAAGAATCCTCATTCAAGAGTACGAATAGAGTCCCAAAAGTGAGAGTTCATCCAAAACTTCTAATTCAAGGTATGTGGGTTTTGAACAAGGACACTCCTTTCGTCCTTGAGCCCAAAAGCTATTTTGAATTACAAGAATATATGGTTTCACATGTTTTATTATGAAAATTGAAGTATGGGTTTTGTAATACCCCGGGAAATTTTTCGTTGAAATTTTGTGCGTAAACGTGTTGGGTTCTATCTTCTAGAATGAATTATAAATTTTTCATGCGGAATGTCTTAGATTATGACCCACCATTGTGTAGAGTATTGAATAAGATTTCCAATGATATGTGTATCATCCAAAACGGACACCCGAGCGACGAGTTATGAACATTCCGATCGAACTGTGAATAGTAATAAACAGTAAAACGTGCAGGAAAAAGTACTGAGGCCTGGCGTATTTTTTCTCCAACTTTAAATGATCATAACTCCTTGTACATAATAATCTGGGAGATCTTCTATATATCAACGGAAATCTCTACGAGTCCTCTTTCCAATGAAATTGGTTTCATCCAATTTGTCTATCGAAGAAAAAAGTTATGGTCGATCTACTTCAGCCTATCAAAAGTAAATTTTTGGGTCAACTTCAAACGATCATAACTCCTCGTAATCAATGATCTAGATGAGATACTATATATCAACAGAAATATATGAGAGTCCTCTTTCTAATGAAATTGGTTTCATCCAATTTTGATATCGGAGTAAAACGTTATGGTTGATCTACTTCAAACTTTCAAAACAGTCTACCAAAGGACAGATTCGAGAATTATTTGATTTTTACGGGCGTTTTGGTCATTGCCCCTCACCCAAAATCTGTCCAAAGCCTATATTAAAGCCTATTAGAAGAAATATATATTATATTTCATCAAATTCCCTCAAAAAGAAAACCCTAAGCTCCTACATCCAACTTCAAGAACCTCTAAAGTTCACCATTAATTCTGCAAATTTATTCAAGATTCCAAGTTCCTAGTTCAAGAACTCCAAGAACCATCATTCAAAGGCACGATTAACATCTCAAAAATGAGTATCGATCTAAAGTTCATCATTCAAGGTAATTGGGGTTTTTCAACAAGAACTCTCTTTCGTTCTTATGCCCAAAAGTAATTTTCTTTACTAAGGCATGATTTTTATTTGATTTTTTTATGAATTTGAAGCATGAACCCATATCTTATGATGATTATTATGAAATCTTGATGTTTATGATTTTGAAAGATGAATTTACATGTGTGGAGATATAAAGCATGAATCTTGAACGATATTATCATGATTTTGGTATTTGGGTCGTGAATCCCCATTGAAAATTGTACCCTTTATTGTTCTTGAGATTATGATAATTTCCATGTTTTAAAATTGAGATACATAAGTATGTTGAGATCTTAATGCATAACGCTGAAATTCCAAATTTCTATATGATTTATGAATCCTTATGATCTCTAGTATGCATTTTGATGAGTCTTAACTTGAGATTGAACTATGGGCCACTAAGCCCTACTTGAGAATTGCAATCTTATGAACTTCTATGCTATAAGAACCTATGATTTGAGTACTTTGAGATTACTGAGAAATAATTGACCTTTTTGGTCCTAATAGAGTTGAATCCACAATGATGTTCTATTAAAACAAATAGTAATAAATTTTGGTCTTCAGTATAGACCCTTGAGTTATTTGAGGTGGATTTCCTAAGAGTTTTGAGCTGAGTATGGGAGTAGTATTTAGAACTGAGTTGGGTATGATTTCGAGGTCTCATACCCCAGAACTACGTGCCACCGTAGGACTGAGATTTATGGGCCCGAGGTCGAGATAGTAATCACTGAGTTAAGGTTATACTCTCTGGCAAGAGTATGATGCCTCTCCCTAATGTGATATTTCTTCCTTAGGAGGACAAGATGTTGGACTCCATGTAGCTCACATGGTTTATGTCAGTTAGAAGAAACTCCTTAGTGTCCAAAGTTATATAATCCCGAGCTCAAAGTGTCCCAAGTCTAAAAGAGTTCTAGAGTTCCCAAGTGTTGAAAGTTCCTAAAAGTTCTGAGTCCTTGAGTTTTAAAGAAGTTTTACTCTCCATGAGATAAAATTAGGAGTTTTACAGTATTGTTTAAAGTTTCTTTAGCCTTCAAGTATTGAGAACAAGAGGAGAGTAGAGATTTTAAAGTTAAATATAATGACTCACGAGATTTGTATTTCATGTTTCACTATTCACGATTCATGAGAATTATATTTGAGATTTATTCAAGCCATGTGAGTCATTCATATATGCATGCATGATTTTATAAAGAGTAATGATAATGTTTATTTAAATGCATACACCCCCATATACTCAGTACATTCTCAAGTGTTGATCCACATATACGTGTATGTGCTATATTGTCTTATAATGTAGGTTTAGGTGCTCAGTACCAGCCTCGTCAGTGATTTCCATGTACCTTTGTCTACATCTCCACAGTGGTGATTCCTCATGGTTCAACGATCTATCTTCAGACATTTCAGTACTTTAGTAGATATATTATTGCTTTCAGTTCAATTTGAGTTAATTGGGGGCCTGTCCCAATGGCTCTCTAGTCATGGAATAATAGAGGCTTTGTCAGACTAGTTATCAGATTGTTAGTATATTGAGATTTCCTGTATTGTGGTCATTTGGACCGAGTATTTTCTTCGTATTTCCTATTATTTGATATAACTATACCAGTGTTTTGTTTATTTTATCTCAAAATAAGTTATTATATGTAGTAATAGGCTCAAAGAGTTAGCTTGGGAATACTTGTAGCCTTAAGCATCGTGTGACGCTTCAGGGTGAGATTTCGGGGCGTTACAGCCACCTAACGAATTGAGGTGCGTTAGGACACCAGTCTAGGCTACTACGAACCTATTTTGTTTTTTTGTCTTAGTTCATCAGAGATTCAGGTAAGGGTTCAAATTACCTCAAAAGAAAGGTGTTAGGTACCTTTTGAGGTCCACAAAGGTGGTTCCCATCCTAATTCGTATTTTACGTGAGGTTCTAAGTGATCAAATAAGGTCTCTTGTTTTATTATTAATTTAATATTTACCTAAGTGATAAAACAATTAATGAACAAAACATGTTATGTTATTATTTCTAATTGTTAATTATCTAAGTGATAAAAAATAAATAAGATAAGCGAGGAGAAAGAAATGACATAATTTATAACAAAAGGGGACTGCTTATGTAATAAACTTAACTATCCCAATGAAATAAGCAAGTGGAGTAAATAAAAGAATTCGCCAAATCAAATAAAGAAATATTTTGGTCTCATTCTGATCAGAACCCCAACTTTTTAAATCAGCATCCCACCCATTGGCCGAACTCGTAGACAAGTCATATATCTTACCTTTAATGTCTGTTGGAGATCATCACTTCCGAATGACTACCCGCCCCACCCCACCTAGGCAGGTTGTTAAATCTAGAGGCGTTCTACGACAAGGATAAAACTACCGTCTTTAATAATACTTATCGTCCCACCTATCGTCCAAGAGGCATTGGACTTTGCTATTTTGGCTTTGTGGTCTAGACAAAAATAAAGCTTTGTTGCCTAAGACTCGTAACGCGTAACAAGTACGACATCACGTAGCATACAATTGTCCCAAGTTAAGCCTCTTGGTTAATTTAAGTTGTTTAATGTGATAAACATGCAAACACAAATAAATATTTACTTTTGTGTCTTTAATATATGGGCATGATATCTAAGTGTTCAACAATTGACTAATATGACAAGAGGTAACTATGATTCGTGTATGTAACAATGTGTTGTCAAGTTGTTAAGAGAGGATGTCAAAAGTGTGGTAAATATGTCAAGAAATTGTTCTCACGAATTAAGTGTTATAAACTAATGAGAACATGGGAAATTAACAAAATATTAAAAATGCATTAACATACTAAGGAACATAACGATGCACTTCACCTAGTGTTTAACATATTGAGGATGCTCAAAAACTCACGTGTTAACATTCTGGTGATTGAGCTAGTGCACAACAATTTCATATTAATGTGCTAAAAATACAGTAACACAATTTTAGTAATGCAGAAACACAATTCTAATAATGCAAAAATGCAGTTTTACTAATGCAGAAACACAGTGATAATAATGCAAAAATGCAGTTCTAATAATGCAGAAATGCAGTTATAGTAATGCAGAAATGCAGTTTTAATAATGCAGAAACGCAGTTTTAATAATGCAGAAAATTGACTATCATTGGCATGCTGAAAATATGCTAATGTGTAGGAACCTTATGTTAATATGCTGAAAGTAGTGAAGGAAATTACCATGCTGGAATTTTAATCGAATACACCAGAAATTAAACCTAACATGCTGAAAATTGACTTGTCATGCTGAAATTGTATTTTAATATGGAGGGTTAGCTAACATGTAAGAATATGTAGGAATTTAATGTGAATGTGCTAAAAATTCTTAAATAAATTATTTAACATGTTGGAAATTTATTAACATGTTGAAAAATATATTGAAATGTTTATTTTAATGTTAGATATCCTAGAAGATACGACATACTCAAATTTAATGCTTAACGTGCTAAGAATGCTTAATTCTAGTGTTTAAGATGCTAAAGTTTAATAAGAACATGCTGAAACATATGGTAATGTGCAGAAAATGTAATGTTATCGTGCATCAACGATATTTGTGTAAACATGTTTAACCGAGTATCTAGCGTGTATATACCATGCCAAAATCGCTTAAACCTAATGTGTAACATATTATATTGCAAGAAGGTGCAGGAATTTAGTGTTAACATGTTGTGAAAATTAAATTATTTTGTTATGCCTAAATTGTGTTGACGTGCCAAACATGCAATGAAATAAGTTATGGCTTAAGGGTCCAAACACTATGAAAATTAGGTGATGCATATAGCACGTAATACAGGTAAAATCCTAAGTTATGCCTACCTATACTATTCACCGAGCGCATAAGTCCCCGCCCCCCGAGCAGTCCCCAAAATTATTATTACAATAATAGTAATGTTTATACAATAATATTACAAACCAAATAATAAGAAACTAAAACAAATAAAACTACTACAATCTAATGTAAATACCCCGGCGACCCTTCAGAACCCCATAATTGTTTATTTAAACCTATGAGACTAGATGCAATGGAAAGCAAACAGGAGCATATAATAACGAACATCAAAATATTCCTATAGACATGCTTTCTAAAGGCTTTCACAACGTGATGCAGTCAACACACACAAAGAATAAAAATTACATCGTTTTGAGAACTTACCAACAAACGGCGAAAATAATAATAAATAACAAAAAGTAGTATGAATGCAATAGTAAAGCGAGTTGAATGCCTTGTCGGAATCATAGAAACCAAATAGCTTGAGAATATCTTTTTCTTCGTCTTACAATAACTAGTAGTTTTATTTTAGAAAGTGATTGTAATTGAAGAGTTGTATGCTAATTGAAAAGAAGGGTTGTTTATATAGGCTAAAGGGTTATGAAATAAAGAAAGGAGAATATTTTCATCAATCAGAAGAATATTTATCAATCAATCAATTAATACTCAAAAAGTTGAATCAGTCAAATGAGTCAAAAATGTTAACCTTCAGTTAGAGAAAAATAAAAAGGAAAACAAATATTTAGAGAGCAAAAAATAAACAATCAATCAAAGATGTTGTCCTTAATCAATTTAGGGCAAGGGTAAGATATTTTGTTTCCATAAATGAGCAAATTACTTGTTAAATTAAAGAGGAAATAATGTCAATCACATCATGGTATACCACAGTTAAATGAATAAAATTAAATTAAGGGGAAATCAAATCAGTCTCAATCACAATAAATATTGAACTAAAAAAAAAATTAATACGAACCAATACACCATGTAAAGAAATATGTTAGCTCTAAATGAGGATGAGATAATTAAATAAGGGAATCACGAAATCGATCAAAAGTATGTGAAAGAAAAAGTTGTACCATTGTTTCGATTAGTCAGCCATATAATATTCAACTAAGAGGAAAGGCAAAAAGGAGTCAAGATTTTTGGCATAACACTGAAAAAATTAGGTGTTAGATTTGTCACAGTTATATAAAACAGATTCTATCAGTATTGATTAAACCAAAAATTCAATCCACAAGTAAAAACAACAACTTTAAGATGGAATAAACAACCTATTAGAATCTAAAGACAATCACGAATCACCAACTTTGGGGCTTTTCACATATAAAGTCTAGAGACAAATATAAACACACAAGTGAATGAATTGAATCAAAATCCAATATTAAACTTTACGAATTTAAATGCTAAGGGACTTATTTAGGCAATTTTGCAATCAAAGAAAACAAATATGCAAGTTAAGGATTTGAGATTGCAAACCAGATATCAATCAAGTTCATCAAAAGGACCTCATCGGTCATCAATTTCGGCAAGGGCGTGACTGGTGAGAGGATGTGGGGGCTGAATCACGGCTAGTGGTTGTGTCGGAGGCGGCAACCGGCTGGTGGAGTGGTTTTTGGTCGAATTGTGGGTAGCTGCTGGTTCGTTGGTACGGTGGAGACGCTGGACAGAGCGGGTAGCCGGAGAGACCATTTGGTTGGTCTCCGTTGTCATTGCTATAGCGACTGGCGACGGAGAGGGGCTGCTGATTTGGGAAATTAGGGTTAGGTTTTGGGTATTTTGAGTTTTAAAATGAAAGGATTGGATCTTTTCATCTCAGCTGTTGGATCAGTTTTGATTAACGACTGAGATTTAAAGGTTAAGGAATTGATCAAAATTCAAATATAATTTAAAATTGTTTCATCAAAAATTGTAATAAAATGGCTAAAATTATAATGACTTGGGTAAAGATTGAGGCTAAAAGATAAATAAATTAGGAAAAGTGATTTCAAATTAAGTTGTTATTTAAATAATAGTAGGGATAATGATAATAATAATAATAATAGATAATAAAAATAATAATAAATAAAATGTAATGATAATATATAATAATAATAATAAATAATAATAATAATAGATAATAATAATAATAATAATAATGAAAAACTAGACAATGTATTTACAAAATGTGAGTGTGCACAATTACATAAAAAAATAATTTAATAAATATTAATAAAATTACATAAAACATCGTATTTGAGTTTAAAAATTATAAATTGATACTAAAAGTTAGTAAAATAATTTATGCATTTTTTCAAATTGTGAATGTGACACGTCAATATGTATTTAATATAAGAATAATGTGTAAAAACATTAATAATTAAAATTAAATAATTTTGATAAAATAGCAGCCTAATAGTAATATTGGGGGGTCAAAATTGGGTGTCAACAGCTGCCCCTTCGTTGCTTGAGAATGATAAAAGAATTATCAAGCAACGAAAGTTGACTTAGTAGCCAATTTTATCCGATCGAGGTACATTGGAGTTAAAGAGACAGGAGGTGGTTAAAAAAATAGTGTAGCCAAGACTTCAGTTTCAAGCCGCCTGCATTTCTCTAGTTTTATGAGAATTAGGCCATTTGTAGTTCTAGATTTAGGAATGAACAATATTTCTAAAAAATGTCATTGATAGAGAATGGGGCATAAAAAATAATATTGTGGGTCGACAAGCTGGGAAAAATATGATTTGAAATAAAGACGTGAGGAGGGAATATGAAAATAAAAGGTGTGTGAGTTTTGAGTTCAAGCTTATGCCGTGGATAAGTAAGTAGGGTGATATTTCAAAAACACAAACGAAAATTATCTTTGTTTGTTATTCCCTCTCTATTACCTGCGTACTATACCATATACTTGATAACAAAGATTAGACATGTGAAAAATAAACGATTGATAAACATAAAGTGAATGTGGAAATAAAGAAAGCATATCTGTTGTATCGCACAATCAGCTCTTGGCTTCTCATCATGGGATCAGCTTTTGGCTTTTTGATGCATTGTGGAATCGTATGATCAGTTGCTTATCCTCTCATCATGGGATCAGCTTTGGGGATTCTCGATGCATTATGGAATCGTGTGATCATCTGTTTGGCTTCTCATCGTGTGATCAGCTTTTGGCTTCTCGATCTATTGTGAAATCGTGTGATCAACTGTTTAGCTTCTCATTGTAGGATCAGCTTTGGGATTCTCGATGTACTGTAGAATCGTGTGATCAGTTGTCTGGTTTCTCATCGTGGGATCATGATATGTACCTATTAGTCCTGCCATTTTTGGCTTGACTCGGTAGAAATAATTAGTGCGAATATATGTGTGTGTATAGAAGATTGAACAATGTAGTGAAAACAACCATAACAATAATAATAAGAAGAGACAAGAAAGAGTATCTGTTGTACTGTTGGATCAACCGTTGGGTTTTCTCGTCATGATGTTGGACTGATCGTTGGGCCTTTCGTGATAGAGTGATTGTTGTTAGCTGTACCTGTTAATCCTGTACTAAAAAAAAAGTCATCAGTCAAAAAGAAATGTGGATTTATACCATGCTCGAGTCCTTGGTCATTATTTTCTACTCCATGAACCATTGAAATTTGTACTCCGTCGTGATAAAATTTTTGAAGAATTCTCAAAAATTGCTGCCCCAGTTTAAAATGTAAAGCGCCTTTCGCACTTCATTGTGAATGAATTATTTACTCATGAAACTTTTGAGGAATTCTCAAATATTTCTGCCCCAGTTTAGAATGAAAGACGCCTTTTGCACGTCATTGTGAATTGATATCATTCTCAAATATTTCCCCCCAGCTTTTGTCTTTGGAGTCTTATATTTCTATACCACTCAAAGAAAATATTAGTCTAAGAGAAATGGTTGTCCTACATTTGAATATCGTAACCTCAATTATAATCTGCCTTTATATGCTCAAGAGTTGGATTAATTAGCTTGACGATTTGGAAGTGTAGGAATGTGAAAGAAAGGGGGAAAGAAGTGTTTTGTTAGATTATGATCAGGCCCAGAGTGGGCTGCCTACGTATCCAAATAGAAATCAGTTCAAACGTAGTTCGTGAAGTAATAAATCATTTGTCAACGTTCATATAAATTGATCCTTTCACTTTTAAAAGTTTCATGAGCAAGAGAAAATTGCCGAGAAGAAGTGTGGGTAAGGCAAGGATAAGGAGTCATAGTGTTTTACCTTGGGCGATGAGAAGGAGGGCTGACAACTTTTTGGATATTGAGCGTATTTGTTATGTCGCAGATTGTCACTTGAGTTCAATGTTAAAATGCTAGACAACCTTAAAATAAGATATGTAAGGCATACAAAAATTACCACATAACACATAAGTTCGAAACATAATAAATATAAAACAAGGTATTCAAGGATGAAGACTAAGATTTAATAAGTGCTATAGGTATAAAGATTTGAGCTCCTAGCGCAAAAACATGATAGTGATAGAACATGATGTCAAATTTGCAATTGTGATTGTAAAGAAGGTAAGAGAGATAGGAAATGACCAAGGTCAACTTTAGTTGAACATCAGAATTATTGATTCACAATATCTTTTGCCATAACATCATATTGTTGATTTATCCAACTCCATGTAGAAGAGGACAAAATAGAAATTTTTATTATGATGAGACCGAACTCATTAAATGATCGCCTATGTATCCCTCATATAGGGGAATCAGGTTGACCATAGTTCATATTACATTAGCAAAGGAAACATGAAAGAAAACTGCAAATTGTAAAACTTGAAGGAATTTCAAATGTTGGAGAGACCGGAGCCGAGAATCAACATAACATCCTCTTCACCATTGTCAACAAGTGTTAGTCAAGCTTAGAAAATAAATTATCAACAAGTGCAAGTCAAGCTTAGACAATCAATCCTCATCAAAATTTGGGCCCGTCACGCTTATCACTTTGGCGTCAATCAACTTTTTGATCATGTTCTTCAAGGCAAAGCACGCCTTAGTAGGATGTCCTCTCATCCCAAAATGATAGTTACACGTTAGGTTAGGGAAATACCTTCTAGACTTGGTATCTTAAGGCACGACGGCAATGGATATGATGTAACTCGTATCTTTGAGTCGTTCATACAACTGTTCAATGGGTTCATTTAAAGGAGTAAATTGTTTTGGTGCATTTTTCTAAGGCTTATGTTGAGTTTGTTGGATTTGTTGGTTTTTGGATTTATGGGTAGGTTTTGACAAGAAACTAGAATGTAGTTTGATTTTGAAGCAGCGAATGAATGTGGGTACCAAACAGTATGAGGTGGAGGTCTTGTGAAGGATTATGGATAATAGGCTTAGATGTAATTAGAGGTTAGGATGACTTCTAGAGTTGGGTACCATATCGGTTGAGGTTGGGGCATACTTACTTCAAGCTTTGAAGGTTTTGATGTCTCATCGATGATTGTATTACCCATATCTCCGAATTATGGCTTAACAAAATTTTCCTCGACTGTAGCTTATTGTCGAACCGCCTTACAAAGTCAGTAACCAAATTGTCCCAAGAAATCCATTTGCTATTATCATTTTTGGAATACCACATCAATGCTGGACCTTTAAGTGAACTAACAAAGAGTTTCGTCTTCAGGCTATCACTTTGTCCTATAACTGATAGTTTGTTAAGGTACTACTTCAAATGGGAATAAGGGTTTCCCGACCCATCATAGAATGGAAAGTTCAAACCCTTGATTCTCTCCTTGTCTTCTTCCCTTGATTGGAATGACTTATTCATTTTGGGTTATTGAGACGATCCTGCCTCATGGTTAGGAACCTGACCTCCCGTCTCCTTGTTCTCACTCGTATTTGTGAACTTAATAAGTACTTTTAGCAATGCAATTAAAAACTGACTTGGGGACATAGGTGTATCACAATCAGACATAGGTGAAGTTGTCAGTATAGGGGACTCCGTGGTGTGGATGGAAGGGTTGAGGTCTGCTTCAAATAACGACTTTGGAAAATCTGGCGGTATCTCGACCAAACCTCTAATATCAGTGATTATTCCCTCAATTAGCTCTATTTTTCTTTCTAACCTTCTAATGCTCGAAATAGCTCTATTTTGATGCAGCCCCAAATTCTCATGCTCAGTGAACCTGTTGGCAAGATTGATGAGCATCGCTTTACTGGCCATTTTTTATGTTCAACTTAAGTCAACCTTAGAAGAAAGGATTTATAATTAGATACAAAGAGCACGCGCGGGGGAGTCCAGAATAAATATTCTACTCATTTGAAAATAATGAGTTATGCTCATTCGGAGTGAACAGACATCATGAGAGCTCTATGTAACTTAGAGGTACTGAAAGCTAGAGTATGACATGAGTATGTTGATATTAATGTCCAAGAATCGTGGTAGGACAGTAGTATGTAAGCGTTGGAAGCATTAGGAAAAGGATATCTTAAAATGATAAGTTGGACTAAGAGATTGTGAATGAGATTGAAGCTCTTTGTCAAAGCGAGAGTTAAACCTAGGGATGATTAATATACTAATGGATGAGTCAGGAGGATAAATTAAAGGTAAGTATTGAATAGGCCCTAAGAGTGTATTGTAGGGACCTAACATGACAAGAATTTTAAGAGTAACGAGCTCTAAAGTGAGGAACACTAAATGTAAGGAGTGACTAAGGCAAGAACGGAGACAACAAGATAGGCACATGTCAATACATACATAGAAATGCAACACATAGCAAGTAATTGTGAGTCTATTTGAGGTCGTGAACCGCTTTGGACTTTGAATGAGACTAACATTCAACGCGTCAAGGGTGCCAAGGCATCCTACGTTGAATGAGATGCATATTCCTTAATAAAAGAAATATGTAGCCAAGATCTAAAGGACAAGAGTGGGTTTGTGAAATGGTTTCCTCAAGTGGACAACTCGACAGTGGGAAAGCTTGTGACTGTCGATGCATCACTGATCGACCGATCCACAAGACATTTCCCTAAAGGTGTTTTAGGAAAGAACGTCAGTGTACCCACGCAATCATTCGTAAAAGAAAAATAAAAGAGGTTCCAAGTATAGAAAAGTATGAGTGGAATGCCAGTTATAAAAAGAAGTAATACATAGCAAGTACAATAGCATGCTTAGAAATATAAAAATAAATAAACGTTAAGACATATAGCCAACAAAAAAGGAAAACGAAAAAGGAGAATAGGCATGGAAAAAAATAAAAAAACATAAAAAAAGGAAGGGACAGGGCTAACATGTGAAAAAAATCAAGATATCAAAACAAACAATAATCATGAAAAATCACAATCAAAATAAAATTCAGGCAAACAAAAGAATCTCACATAAAACACAAACTCATAATGGTAAGAACCTAAAATCACCAGCAGAGTCGCCATTCTGTCGCTCCCCATTTTCCTCGCGAAAAGCAAAATTCGATGTGACCACTCTTTTTAGGGTTATTTTGAGGGTAGAGTATGAAGAGTCGCCACCTAAAAAATTAAGGTGCATTAGGGCACCTGTCTAGGCTACTACGAACCTATTTTGATGTCTTGTATTAGTTTACCAAAGATTTGGATAAGGGTTCAAATTACCTCAAAAGGAAGGTGGTAGGCAACTTTCGAGGTCCACAATGGTGGTTTCTGATGAAAAATCATATTTTACGTGGGGATTCTATGTGATTAAATAAGGTCTTTTGTTTTATTATTAATTTAATATTTAACTAAGTAATATAATAATTAATGAACAAAACATGTTATTTTATTATTTCTAATTGTTAATTATCTAAGTGATAAAAAATAAATAAGATAAGTGAGGAAAAAGAAATAACATAATTTATAACAAAAGGGGACTGCTTATGTAATAAACTTAACTACCCCAATTAAATAAGAAAGTGAAGTAAATAAAAGAATAAAATAATTTGTCAAATCAAACAAAGAAATATTTTGTTCTCATTCGGATCAGAACCCCAACTTGTTTAATCATCATCCGACCCACTGGTGAAACTCTTAGACAAGTCATATGTCTTACCTTTAATGTCTGTTGGAGATCATCACTTTCGAATGACTACCCGCCCCACCCCACCTAGGCTGGTTTTTAAATCTAGAGGCGTTTTATGACAAGGATAAAACTACCGTCTTTAATAATACTTATCGTCCCACCTATCGTCCAAGAGGCATTGGACTTTACTATTTTAGCTTTGTGGTCTAGACAAAAATAAAGCTATATTGCCTAGGACTCGAAACGCGTAACAAGTAGGACGTCACGTAGCACACAATTATCCCAAGTTAGCCTCTTGGTTAATTAAAGTTGATTAATGTGATAAACATGCAAAGACAAACAATTATTTATTTTTGTGTCTTTAATCTATGGGCATGATATCTAAGTGTTCAACAATTGACTAATATAACAAAAGGTAACTATGATTTGTGTATGTAACAATGTGTTGTCAAGTTGTTAAGAGAGGATCTCAAAAGTGTGGTAAATATGTCAAGAAATTTTGCTCACGAATTAAGTGTTATAAACTAATGAGAATATGCGAAATTAACAAAATATTAAAGATTTATTAACATGCTAAGGAACATAATGATGTACTTCACCTAGTGTTTAACACATTGAGGATGCTAAAAAATCCATGTTTTAACATGCTGGTGATTGTGCTAGTGCACAATAATTTCATATTAATGTGCTGATAATGCAGTAACACAATTTTAGTATTGCAGAAACACAATTCTAATAATGCAAGAATGCAGTTTTACTAATGCAGAAATGCAGTGATAATAATGCAAAAATTCAGTTATAATAAAGTAGAAATGCAGTTATAATAATGCAAAAATGCAGTTTTAATAAGACAGAAATGTAGTTTTAATAATGCATAAATTTGACTATCATTGGCATGTTGAAAATATGCTAATGTGCAGGAACCTTATGTTAATATGCTGAAAGTAGTGAAAAAAATTACCATGATGAAATTTTAATCTAATACGTCAAAAATTAAACCTAACATGCTGAAAATTGACTTGTCATGCTGAAATTGTATTTTACTATGGAGGGTTAGCTAATATGTAAGGACATGTAGGAATTTAATGTGAATGTGCTAAAAATACTTAAATAAATTGTTTAACATTTTGGAGATTTATTAACAAGTTGAAAAATACATTGACATGTTTATTTTAATGTTAGACATACTAGAAGATACGACATACTCAAATTTAATGCTTAATGTGCTAAGAATGCTTAATTCTAGTGTTTAAGATGCTAAAGTTTAATCAGAACATGCTGAAACATATGTTAATGTGCAGAAAATTTAATGCTATCGTGCTTCAACAATATTTGTGTAAACATGTTTAATGGAGTATCTAGCGTGTATTTATCATGCCAAAATCGTTTAAACCTAATGTGTAACATATTATCATGCGGGAAGGTGCAGGAATTTAGTGTTAACATGTTGTGAAAAATTAAATTATTTTGTTATGCCTAAATTATGTTGACGTGCCAAACATGCAATGAATAAGTTATGGCTTAAGTGTCCAAACGCTTCAAATATTAGGTGATGCATATAGCACGTAATACACGTAAAATTCTAAGTTGTGCCTACCTATACTATTCACAGAGAACGTAAGTCCCCGCCCCCCGAGCAGCCCCCAAAATTATTATTACAATAATAGTAATGTTTATACAATAATATTACAAACCAAATAATAAGAAACTGAAACTAAATATAAATACTATAATATAATGTAAACACCTCGGCAACCCTTCAGAACCCCATAATTGTTTATTTAAACCTGTGAGACAAGATGTAATGGAAAGTAAACAGGAGCATATAATAACGAACATCGAAATATTCATATATACATGCTTTCTAAAGGCTTTCACAAAGTAATGCGTCAACACACACAAAGAATGAAAATTACATCGTTTTGAGAACTTACCAGCAAACGGCGAAAATAATAATAAAGAACGCAAAGCAGTATCATTGCAATAGTAGAACGAGTTGAATGCCTTGTCGGAATCAGAGAAACAAAATAGCTTAAGAATATTTTTTTCTTCATCTTACAATAACTAGTAGTTTTATTTTTGAGAGTGATTGTAATTGAAGAGTTGTCTGTTAATTGAAAAGAAGGGTTGTTTATATAGGCTAAAGGGTTATGAAAATAAAGGAAGGAGGATATTTTCATTAATCGGAAGAATATTTATCAATCAATCAATTAATCCTCAAAAAGTTAAATCAGTCAAATGAGCCAATGTTAACCTTCAGTCAGAGAAAAATAAAAAGGATAACAAATATTCAGAGAGCAAAAAATAAAAAATCAATCAAAGTTGTTGTCCTTAATCAATTTAGGGTAAGGGTAAAATATTTTGTTTCAATAAATGAGCAAATAACGTGTTAAATTAAGGAGGAAATAATGTAAACCACATCATGGTATATCATAGTTAGATGAATAAAATTAATTTAAGGGAAAATCAAATCAGTCCTAATCACAATAAATGTTGAACTAAAAAGAATCAATACCAAACAATACACCATGTAAAGAAATATGTTAGCTTTAAATGAGGATGACTCAATTATATAAAGGAATCACAAAATCACGAAATTGACCAAAAGTGTGTGAAAGACAAAGTTGTACCATTGTTTCATTTAGTCAGCTATATAATATTCAACTAAGAGGAAAGGCAAAAAGGAGTCAAGATTTTTGGCATAACACTAGAAAAACTAGGTGTTAGATTTGTCACAGTTATATAAAATAGATTCTACCAGTATTGATTAAACAAAAGATGCAATCCACAAGTAAGAACAACAACTTCAAGATGGAATAAACAACCTATTAGAATCTAAAGACGAAATCAAAAATCACAAACTTTGGGGCTTTTCACATATAACAGTCCAAAGACTAACATAAATGCATAATTGAATGAATTGAATCAAAATCCATAATTAAAATTCATGAATTGAAAGCTAAGGGGCTTATTTAGACAATTTTGCAATCAAAGAAAACAAACATGCAAGTTAAGGATTTGAGATAGCAAATCGGATATCAATCGAGTTCACCAAAAAAACCTCATCGGTCATCAATTCCGACAAGGGCGTGACTGGTAAGAGGATATGGGGGCTGAATTGCAGCTGGTAGTTGCATTGGAGGTGGTGATCGGCTGGTAGAGTAGTTTTTGGTCGAATCGTGGGTAGCTGCTAGTTTATCGGTACGGTAGAGACACTGGACGGGGCGGGTGGCTAGAGGGAATATTTGTATTGAGTAACAACCATCTCTATTGATTCACCATCTTTATTGATTCACTTAGTTGATGGCCATGGAAATTTTCATTTTTCGTCTGCTGATTTAATTTACGCCAGAATTTAGTATAATAAACCCATATTAAACATCGTAAATTATCAATGTTTGATTTTACTTCTATGGACAACTTCAAGATCCAAGGAATAGTGTGTTCAATGAAAAAATACATTGTTGATATTCGTTCAAAATATATATTTTCTCTCTGCATTTTTAGAAGTATAGGTTATACTTCTACCCAATCATTATACAGATCCTTAAGTGGTTCAGGCAAAATTTTGATGAGGGACCATGAAAGATCCACCGTTGAGAAAATCAATTTGGTATACATTATTTGTAGACATTTCCACAAATTTTCATAAACCATGAATGGGATCTCTCAGGATTCTCAGATAATAAAACTCTATCAAAGTTGTCTACATAATCTCAGTAATTGTATTTAACTGTAATTTTCTATTGTTTAGGATGTATATATTCCTTTTCTTTAAGGGTACTCAGGCCCCACTCTTCAGGGGTAAAAATCTTTTTGATTATAATTTTTGAGAAATTATAATCTTTGCGGATATTTTCGCTTGCATAAAAGTGTTGTATTTCATCATATGCTATTTGAGACAATATCGTCTCATAATATTTACGGTACTTATATGTTGCCGTAGTATAAAATGTATTATCTAAATACTTTTGCATCAACTTCTATGAATTTTCTCTCCATCTATGATCATGATTTTCTAGAAGAAGTATAACCTCTTCTTTTTTATTTTTCTCATAAAGCTCTGTATTCTCATTGTCATCTTTAAAAATACTTGAATAAGAAGGAACATCATCTTACCCTTGTGTTTTGGACTTTGATTTCATAAAATCTAAAAAGTCCTGGTACATTTGTTGATCCGTATTCAGACCGGATGAACTTGAACTTGCAATGTTTGAGGCTATTAGCCTTTGATTACCAAATATCCTCGTCCTCTGTTTGAGGTTGTTTTACCTTTTCCCCTTCATCTATAAGAGAAACTGGATCCCTGGGATGCTATCCTATATGGAAATAAAAAAAATATTTGGTTAGATATTCACGAGTAAGAAAGTCGGGTAGACTATTATCTGAACCCTTTAAATATTCAATTTCAAAATCAAACAGAGCCAACAGAGCTTGCCATCTTGCAAATATTTTCTTAGAAACATCGTACTTACAGTCTTTATTAAAGATAAATTAAGCAGCTTGGCAATCAGTTCGTTTAACAAACTTTTAATTATAAAGATCGCCTTGAAATTTCAAAACACATTTAACTATAGCAAGTATTTCCTTTGCGACAGTTGCATAATTCTTCTGGCTGGCATTCCATTTACCAGAATAGAATTGTATAACATAGGTATGTTTATCTTTTGGGTACTATTGTTTTAAGATTCCGCCATAGCCAATCTCAGATGCATCCATCTCAATAATTTTTTCTCAATTGGGATTTGCCAATGTTAAGCATGGTAGGTTATTAACCTTCGCTTTGATATTTTTTTACTGCAATAGTATGACCCTCTGTCCATACATTTGAACTTTTCTTCAGTCTATCATACAAGATAGCTGTATCTTTTGTTAAATCCTTTATGAAAGGAGATATGTAATTTAGTCTTTCCAGAAATTTCTGCAATTGAGTTTTATCTATTATAACATTTGGGAATTTAGAAGAAAATTTAATAATTCTATAGATAAGAATTATTTTTCCTTGGTCAATATTAAGACCTAAGAATCTTACCTTTGTTTGGAAAAGTAGCATCTTTGGCTTTGATATAACTAAGCCATTTTGTATAATGATATTTTTGAAAATATCCAAATGTTTAAAAATGTGTCTCTATACTTTTTGAGAACACCAAAATATCCTCAATATAGACAATTCTAAAATTGCTATGTGGCATAAAGATTTCGTTCATAATTTTTTGGAATTCTGAAAGAGCATTCTTCAGTCTAAATGGCATGACATTCCATTCAAATTGTCCCATTGGAATATTAAAAACAATTTTATATTTATCTGCTTTCAATATCTGAATTTGCCAATAACCTAATTTCAAATCAAATTTAGAAAATATCATAGCAGTATATAATCTGTCTAATAAATCCTTTTTATTTGAAATTGGATACCTGATCCATCTGAGGACTTTGTTGAGAGGTTTATAATTTATAACCAACCTCGAAACTCCTGTTCAGCATATTTATTAACATAGAAAGCCATACATGACCATGGAGATTTTGAAGGTCGTATAAGACCTTTATGCAAAAGAGAATCAATTTCTTTCTTACATAATTCTAAGTATTCAGAATTCATTTGGTAAGGTCTTGCTTTAGTAGGGATATTATCCTCATGAAAACTTTCCTCATATGGAAGACTAACCACATGTTTTTTCCTTTGTCAAAAAGTATTTAGATGGTCTCCACATATTTCTATTGAAAACTGTTTTTTTAAAAGTTTAATTTTTCAGTCTATTTAGGATTTGAAGAGTTTGATCAATAGTCAAACTACAAATTTCAATTTTCAAAAACTCCATTTGTTTATTTTTTGAAAGTATTTTTTCTTTGTTAAGATTTATATATCTGGTATAATGCAGTTCATACCATTCAAACTTAATTTGTTTGTTTTCAAAAGTGCCAATTACACCATTTTCATCCCACCTCATTATGGGATAGATATGAAGAAACCAAGGCTTTTCTAAAATAATATCATCAGTGATACATTTTATAAAAACAAAAATTCAGGCATACAGATCTTATCCTGGCAGATATATGCTTTGGCGATTTTATATTTCACCCCATTTTATGACCACTGGCATTTCTGACTACAAGAGTGATTTTTACTAAATATTTTGAAGGTATCAATCCTTCGTGAATGCAATTACAGCCTGCCCCACTATCAATGAAAGCTGTAAACTCCTTTCTATAATTATAATCAATCAAAAGAGTTATTTTAGCATAAAAATGTTGCTGGAAAATAGCTTCCAGAGTTTGGAGAAAGTTTTCCTCTGGTAAGGGAAGAGTGTGGCTCACTTCTGTAGGTACCACCATTGGGTTTTATAAAGCAGAAACCTGTTTGTCTAAAGTCAAATTGTGGCTCTTAAAGAAGAATATTTCTTTCTTGAGATTATCAACCTCATTTTTAAGGTCTTGGGTTGTTGCTAGGATGTTAACAACCTTTTGCCTTTCTTTCAGAAGTTTATGAACTTTTGTCATAGTATTATGTCCTTCTTTGGAGGGAATAACGAGAATTTCCTCCTCCTTTGGAGAATAATTGGTAGATGGTTGGTTATCTCTTTGGCTTAAGGTCTTCGATAGTTCCGTAAGAGCTGCTAGTTTATTATTTTTCAAGACATTAATTTCCATATCTTGAAAATGGGAGTAGATGTTATAAAAAAACATCTTCTTCATCCTTGTCATTACAAGGTTGGCCTTGCTGTCAAGGAAGTCATTCATCTTCTGAAGATATATAATCTTCATTATGAAGGACTTATAGATCTTCATCCGTAGATGAATAGTTTTCCCCATTATCACTATGGTCCGGACTCAAATTTTCCGAAGAGGAATTGAGCAAAATCTTGCACAACGAGTCTTTAATATTTTCATCTAAAGTAAGACTCTTGATTTTCTCTTTTACTTTGCAATCTTTTGCAAAGTGACCAAATCTACCACATCTGTAGCAAGCATTAGACTTCTTGAATTTTTGATAGCCCTTGCTGGATTTAAAATCCTTTTTCCTTCTATATTTTTTCTCAATTCTCTTTGCCTTTCTATAATTAAAGAATTTCTTCTTCTTATGACTATAAGGCTATTTAGAAGTCTTAGGAATATCTATGGCAAATTGCTCACAGAAGTCTCCTAATTATTATCTCTCATTGAGACGATGTCTCTTAATTTGTTGGTTTAGCTTAATCTCATTACACAAAGCCAACCCTTTTTTAGTACAAACGTTTCTCAAACTTCCATAGGTGTACTCCTCATAGTCTATACTTTGGTTAGGTCCTCTAAGGATTTTCCCAACTCTTTCAGCAAATAACACAGGAAGACCATCTATGAACTTAGACTTCCAATGAGAATTATTACTCTCAGGTAATTCCATGACTCTTGATAGGAAAACATCTTTATACCATGTAAAAGATGTCAGAGTCTTGCACCTCAAATTTTGGAGTAAAGTCCTAATACTTTCACTGTCGATCCCTTCAAAATTTTCAGTCTCTTCGGCAAAGTAGCTTATGAGATCGAATTGCCTTCAGATCTAGCCTCAGTTCGTCCAGTGTTCTATGTCTCCTAGCTTGATAAGTGCATAGGTGACTCATCAGTTGTAGTCCCTATAGAAGTCATAGATATTCAGAATAATTTCTCTTTCGAAGAGATTACAGTCGAAATCCCAGACTATCAGATTCACAGACTGAGAAAGAAAGAAGTCCCTCTAGTTAAAGTTATTTGGCAGAACAAGTCCGTTGAGGGAGCTACTTGGGAAGCAGGAGCAGGCATGCGGATCAAGTATCCTCACCTCTTTTCCGCCAACTCAGACTCAGCTCAAGGTAATTGTTTTCCTTAAGTTTATTCAGTTTTGTGTCCATATTTGAGTTACAAATTTTGTATAAATTATCATGTTCAGTTTCGTTACCAACTTGGTATTCAGTTTCAGGCTCAGAATTCTATTATAAACTTGGTACTAAGTACCATTGCATCTTCAATCATGCATTCATATATAAGTTTAGTCATATAATCATGCATTAGATATGCATGAATTCAGCTTATCAGTCATGTATCAAATATGCATCCTCATTATGAGAAATCCAGTTTATAAGAAATCACAGTTATGCATCATGAATCAGTTACCCTTGCATCAAGTATGCATGTTCAGTATGATATGTTCAGCCTATCAGTCATGTTAGTCATGAAATCATGTTTCATTAGTGTATGTCTTGTACGTACTTTAGTTTATCATCTCTCACCTTTCAGTCAGTCTCATTCGAGGACGAATGTTCCCAAAGGGGAGATAATATAGTCCCCTATATATTTCTAAGCTAGAAAATGAACAATTATTCCTATGTATGAAACCTCTTATCCTATGATTCAAATTTAAGTATATGACTTACAATGAGTATCTTAGTAAGAAGAGAGCTTATGATGTATTAAGCGTGTTCATATGAGTCATTTAGAGTAAGGCAAGCTAAGAGCCTTTAAATCCCTCAAGTTTTAGTGTTTGATTCAGCAAGGGTCATATTTGAACGAGCATAACTTGTTGTCTATATGGTATTTTATTAGATTTATACCCACCAAATTGTAGAGAATCAAATTAGCTTTCCAACGATACCAATTTTACCAAAATACGACACCCGAGCAAGAAGTTTTGACTTTGCAGAGTGAAGTGTGTCGCCTAACATAAAGTGTGCAACGCACAACCTAACTTATGCCATAAAGAGTGTGACGCACAACCTAGATTATGTGATAAGGTGTGTGCCACATATCCTATGGCCCAAGTGACATAAACAATTCATTTTTGGGTTATTTTAAGGACAAAATGGTCCTTTTCCACCTATATATAAGCTCCCAAACATGGGAATTAGCCCCAATTGAAGCAAAATATACTTATTTTTCTCAAAAACCTCCCAAGAATAAGCTAGGGTTTCAATTGGGGGATTCAAATTCAAGAAGTTTCTCTGTCAATCTTCATTGGATCACGAGCTAAGGTATGCGTTGTGTTGATTTATGGATTCCTTTCATCCATAAAGCTCAAGAACCCTATTTTAAATTATGAATCATGTTATTATGTTGTGGGGTGTTCAAGTTTATGTGATGGTTGTTGTTTGATTCCCAAGTTGGGATCTTTATGTGAAATTATGAAACTACAATAGTATATAAATTGAAATCCATGAATTTGGTAGTTTATGATTTGTGAAATTTGATGATTTCACGTATACCTTAAGTTGTGCATGTAAGGTGTTTGATAAAATGCCTAAAGGGATATAAATTATGCCTTATAGCTAAATTGTGATCCAAATGATAAATGGATGTTTTAACTTTATTATAAAAATGACTTCTATGATATTGTTGTGCATTATAAATGTTTGAAGGATTAATTAGGGGACTAGTTGATGAAATATTAGTATGTTGATATGTATTCCCATTCATGTACAAGATTATGATAACCACGCACTTCATGAAATCACCAACTTATTGTATTATGGATTGTTGATGTTGGTCATGTATTCAAGAAAGTCATGCTTTGTCAGTTTCATTCTATCGAGTCCTGGGGGTACTTGTACCCAAAAAATATAGTTGTGTGCCTAGATCCATAGAACTCAGTCACTCATGTGACTCAGGATAGCTCAAAAATTCAATAATCCCAGTAGTATTCCGTCAGTCAACGGAACTCCATGAATTCAGTCTAGTCCAGTTCAGTTAATCATGTTCAGTGTCTATTCAAATTGGAGTACGAATTAGCGCTGAGCGAATCCAGGGATGGGAATGCACCTGTTATATGAGGGTGTAATTCTTAGAAGCAATCCTTGCGTTCTAGAACTACGTAGCGGGCGTAGGTTGAGACATCATAGCCTGTTATATGCGGGTAGATGAGATGGTCTAACCTGTTATATGAGGGCTCCCACCATTCTCATTAGAGTTACCTGTTATATGAGGGTCACTCACATCTTATCTTTACCATTGGCGCGGTATTGACACCCTTCCAATCAGGGTACAGATTGGACGGGCATGTCAGTTAAATACTACTTCCCACAGTTTTAGTTACAGAATCAGAACTGTCAAATACAGTCATACAGTTCCAGTAAAAGAACTTAGATAGTTTTCAGTTTCAGAACTGTCAGATACAGTTATCTCAAAATAGTACGGGACTCGGATAGTTCCATTAGAAACTAGATTTTCAGATACAGTCACTTATAATATCAGTTATATCAGTTACATCGGTTATCAAATTGTGAAACCTTTGCATTAGCCTACCTCACATGCATACCAGTACATTCCATCGTTCTGATGCATTTGCACTATGGTATTTTACTTTACGCCATAGGTTCCGAGGCACGAGCTCCAAAGCAGTCAAAAACATTACTCAAAAACTTCAAATGAAGAAAGGAGCAATGTCCAAATTTGAAATATTAGCTTCATATATGGAAGAAGTCAAGCGAGATTTAATGAGAAATCTTGATTAAGGATGTCCTTCAAATATGTCCATATCATCCGCAGGTCATACCACGGAGAATGAAGAAAAATGCTTAGCTGGGGAATCTCAAAGCATCCGAAGTGATGAAGAACTAGATCCAGATGAATACTTGAAGAAGTTCGAGGATATACTGGAAGAATCCTTTTCATCTGCAAAAGGTAAAGGGAAAAAATGAATTAATGAAAGACCCCACCACTATTGGTATTATTGGGGAGACGGCTATGAAGACAAATAGCTTTTTGAAAAGCAAACAGTAAAGGCCACTAACTTTCTGAAAAAGTAAAGGTCATTTCTAAATAGTAAAGGCCAACTGTGAATAGTAAAGGTCATTTATTACTTTGTCTTTTTTAGAGCATCCGCTATATAAGGAGCTCATTTTCATTTTGTAAAAAAAGGTTTTAGAACCACCTCTCTCTCTATTACTCTCTCAACCACTCTCTTGTAATATATTCTGAGTTTGAAATAAAATCTTTCAGTTCTGAGCACATCCATCCGTAGTCAGGTATAATTTAAATTTATAATTTAAATTTAAATTTCTTTACTTGTTCTTAGCCTAACGATAGGCTAAATACTTAGTGTTGAACTATAGAAGTCTATGCTACTAGTATGATATGGCATACATCATTCAAATAAGAACCAAATCATTCAAATGATATTAAGATCGCAATACATAGACTTACAGTAATAATTTTGATTCAGGCATCATGCCGGAGGTCTAATTGAAAGGTATGTTAGTCAGGTGGGTATTAAAGGTTGTGTTTTGGACCCGTTATGAATCAAAACTATTCCTATGAATTTATGTTTTGCTTGTAAATGTTCCTGTAATATCATTTGAAGCGATTCGGTCCTTACTTAGTATCAGAGCCAAAAATGCTACTTTTCCAAACAAAGATAAGATTCTTGGGTCATAATATTGACCAAGGAAAAATAATTCCTATCAATAGAAATATTGAATTTGCTTCTAAATTCTCAGATGTTATAACAGATAAAACTCAATTGCAGAGATTTCTGAGAAGTCTGAATTATATATCTCTTTTCATAAAGGATTTAACAAAAAATATGCTGCCAATAATAATAATAATAATAATAATAATAATAACAAGAATAATAACAATAAGAATAACAATAATAACAACAGCAATAACAATAACAATAACAATAACAACAACAACAATAACAATAACAACAACAACAACAACAACAATATTATTATTATTATTATTATTATTAATAATAATAATAATAATAATAATACAATCCAAACGAAGCATGAACAGCCACTCCTACACGTGAACACAGAACTCGAAACTCCAATATCCTTTATCCAACACTTGCTAACACCGCAACCTGAGGACACCATTGCCACCTTTGCACTCACTAGCAACAGGTATAATTCATATTCTTCGATCTCAATTTATATAATTATATTTAATTTGCTATAAAATTTATGAAAAAATATTTTTAAAATATTTTATTTAAAATTTTAATTTTAAAATAATTAAATTATCAGGTGTGGCACATCACATATAAATTATAGGTACATTAATTTTTATAAAATATGAAATAAAAGGATATAATTTATTTATTTTAGATATTAAAAATAGCTTAATAATTTATTTATTTTGGCGTTGACTAAGAAAGTGCCATATAAATAGGGATTGAGGGAGTATTTTCTTTTTCTTTTCTATCCTTCTTACCCTGTGAATTAAATGCAAAATTGTTGTGTTAATGCTGAAAACTTGTGAGTATCTACTGTTGATGATTTCTCTTTGCCTAGTGAACTATGATAAATTGGGAGGATCGGAACTTTATGTTTTCCGTGGGAACAGCAGTTGATACATAGTGCCCACCACGTGTTTGATAATTTGCCACTTTGATATTTACACCTATTTGACGAAGTCTTAGTAGCTAAAAGGCGTATTGGTGGTTTCTTAGGATTAATATTGAGGTGTTACATATGTTTTAGCTGTAGGTTGAGCTAAATGTCAGCATCACACGATTGTGACGTTGCGCTCATGTGTTGTCCTATATTCAGTTGGAAACTTTTGCTGAAAAAAATCTATGGTGTTAAGCATGACTTTGTTTCAATAATACACTTGGATTTGTGAGTGAAATAATGTGCTTCTCATTAGGATCATTTCATGCACTTGGATGCTTAGATCCTACTATTCTTGCCTTGTCGGAGTACTATTTTTGCCCTAGTCATCCCGTTTTGAGCCTTTTATACCTTTTTGTTGGCATCCAAGTACTAAGCCGTGCACCTTTTGATATTTATTATCTTTTCCAAGTTTGAAGAAGAAGAAGAAAATAGAAGTATGCTTGAAATAAGAAAGAGTTGGGTTGATTGGGCATTGGAAGATAATGGAAAGTTGGGTACTTCATGGAAAATAAAGGAAGGAAAGAAGGTCTAGCTAGCTCAAGTATTTGTGATGGTTAAGGAAATTTGAGTCACTTTTATCCATATTTATCCTACGATGCCTGAATCCTATGATGCCTGAAGCCTATTTTACAACCCCATTTAAGTCTTTGATCTCAAACCAAGCGCTCTACATTAGTGGGGAAATACAAGACGGGCAAGCCTATGGTACCATACTTGTTTGCCTAAACCGCGATGACATCTAACCAAATCCATTAGGTGAACCCACTTCCCTTGTCCCAAAAAGAACAATTACTGATTTTAGCATAGAGCTGATACTGTAAAATTGTATCAAAACCTGTCTTGGGGCTGTGTAAATGCTCATCTAATACCTCCTGTAGGTTAGTACATTATTAAAGAAAAATACTACACACATTTACGTGAAGTAAGGCTTGAAGATAGTGTTCATTGAGCTTTGAAACGTGGCATCCACCAAAAACATGTAATGCCCTCCATGAGTTTTGAAAGCTTTTTGGAGATAACCTTAGTTTCCATTCTCAGTTGATGGAACCTTAGTTTCTATTCTCAGTTGATGGCTACCTTCTTCCCTAATCCACCTTAGAAATTATCTTGACGCACTCAATTTATCTAGTAAGTCCTCGATGAATGGTATGGAAAACTTATGCTCCACTGTGCATCTGTTTGAGTCCTTGTGGTCCACATACACACACCAATAATCCTTTATCAAAACAAAGAGAAAACGCCAATAACCAACTTTCTTTCCAACCAAAACAAACAGATGATGTGCAAAGGGCAGCTACTTGGTTGTACTATTCCCTGCTCCAATATGACTTGCCCAGTTGGTACCAACGAGTCAATTACCAAATATAAAGGTATCAGCTCAGGAACTATACTGGGTATGTTGGTGGTGGTGGTGATGGCGGTGATGTCTGGGACAACTCACTCACATCGCTACTAATCCTCCAGGTACATGCTCCGTCTCAGCAGCATAGGTGCAACATAACTTTGTCCACCAAGGCTAACATTTTCTTATTCAGCTGGGATTTGAACCTTTAGTCTATCTAACTCCATCCCAATTTCATTGACTACAAGGTCACATCCTTGACAGCGGTTATTGGGATAATTTGTAGCAACATGTAACTAAGTTGATTAAAAAAGGAAGGAATCCTAAAACCTGGCCTTACCAAATAAAAAAAGGAATTGCCCATATTACCCTGGTGTGTAATTTTTGTTTACCTATGTGCTAAATATTTATATATGTTGAAATGTTGAGTCTGACGATGTTATCTTTTGATTTGTAGATGTGGACATGATCAGAATTGGTGCTGAGTTCTGCCGTGTGATTAATCCTGTGCTAGTGCACCATCAAAAGGATATCTCTCATTCTGCGCTAATGACTTGTGAGAGATTTTGTTTGTCTTGCAAAGCTTCGAGTACATCACATGAGAACATTGAGCCCAAAATCTGCCCACCCAATTTTCAAACTCATAGAACAATGCAAAAACATAGCCACCCTCAAACAGGTGCATGCTCACATGATCACAACTGGGCTTATTCTCCACACTTACCCTCTCAGTCGCATTCTCATTTCATCCTCCACCATAGCTGCCACCATTTCCCATGCTCTAAGCATCTTCAACCATGTAACAAATCCAACAATCTTCCTTTTCAACACCCTCATCTCATCGTCGCTTGCTGGGAAAGAAGATGATCAAACTCACTTTGCCTTAGCCCTTTACACTCGTATTCTGACGCAAACCACTCTCATACCCAACAGTTACACCTACCCTTCTCTTTTTAAGGCTTGTAGTTCTCAACCATGGCTTCAACATGGCCGAGCCTTGCACACCCATGTCTTAAAATTTCTTGAGCCACCTTATGATCATTTTGTTCAAGCCTCATTGCTTAATTTCTACTCCAAGTGCGGCGAATTGGGTATTTCAAGATTCCTCTTTGATCAAATTACTGGACCTGATCTAGCTTCTTGGAACTCCATACTTGCAGCTTATGCACATAATAATTCTGTTTATTATGAATTCAACCTTGATAATGTGTATGATAGTTCTAGTTTATCATTGGAGGTTTTGCTTCTGTTTAGTCAAATGCAGAAATCTTTGACTCGTCCTAATGAAGTTAGTTTGGTGGCGTTGATTAGTGCTTGTGCTGAATTAGGTGCACTTAGTCAAGGAGTGTGGGCTCATTCTTATGTGCTTAGGAATGGTCTCAATCTCAATCGTTTTGTTGGCACAACATTAATCACCATGTATGCAAATTGTGGGCGTCTCGATTTTGCTCGCCAGGTGTTCAATCAATTGCTCGAAAGAGACACTTTTTGTTATAATGCCATGATTAGAGGACTTGCAGTTCACGGCCTTGGTCTGGAAGCCATCGACCTTTTCAAGAAAATGGATTTAGAAGGTTTGGTTCCCGATGAAGTAACAATGTTAGTTCTAATGTGTGCTTGCTCTAATGTGGGATTTGTTGATCAAGGCTGCAATTTTTTTTTGTCAATGAAGGAGGATTATGGCATTGAGCCTAAGCTTGAGCACTATGGGATCTTAGTGGACCTATTCGGTCGAGCAGGCCGAGTAAAGGAGGCTGAGGAAATAGTTCAGACCATTCCTATGAAGTCAAATGCAGTTCTTTGGAGGTCCTTACTTGGAGCTGCTAGAGTTCATGGTAACTTAGAGGTAGGCGAATCAGCTTTGAAACAATTGATACAGCTAGAGCCAGAGACTAGTGGGAATTATGTGTTATTATCGAATATGTACGCTAGCTTGAACAGGTGGGATGATGTCAAAAATGTAAGGAAGTTGATGAAAGATCAGGGGACTGACAAAGCTCCTGGTAGTAGCATTGTCGATATTGACGGTGCTTTGCACCAGTTCCTTGCTGGCGATAAGACTCATCCAGAATCGAAATGGATATATGTGAAGCTGGATGAAATGCACAGAAGGCTGCAAGAACATGGTCATAAGTCAGGAACAAGAGAAGTTTTGTTTGACATTGAATAGGAAGAGAAGGAAGATGCCTTTTCATACCATAGTGAAAGGTTAGCCATTGCGTATGCTCTTATTGCTTCTGATTCTGGTGCCCCTATTAGAATTATAAAGAACTTGAGGGTTTGCAACGACTGTCATACAGCTACTAAGCTTGTTTCAAGGATTTATGAGGGAAATTATAGTAAGAGATTGATCTAGGTTTCATCACTTTAGAAATGGAACTTGTTCTTGTTTGGATTATTGGTAAAACTTTGTACACGTGTTACATTAACATTTAGTCTTCCTAATTAAACATGCCACCTCCCTTTTTTCAAATGTTCCATTTCTTTATGATCTCGCTTTTGGTGAAAGATATATGTTATATTGTGTTGGTACGAGACGGGACTTTTCGTTAAATAGATCTTTTTTAAATTTATTTTTTAATTAAATAGATCATAAATTTTTTTATTTAGAGAAATGATTTATTTTTAAGAAAAATTTATTAACTATTCGACAGATATATAAGACTGATTGATTATCAATCTGACAGATTTATTATTTGTTCGATATATATATATAGACAAATCGATTATCAATCCGATAGATTTATTATCTATCCGACAGATCTGTTATTTGTTCGACAAATGAGAAAATAAAAGTAAACCATTTTGGTAATTGAAAATTTGAAAAGGATAGGTCATTTTGCTAATTGAAAATTTGAAAAGGCTTAATAGCCAAATTTTAAAGACTGCCTTACCACTGCCCTTTATCAAGGTTTACAACTGACTTTTTCAACTGAACAACTTCTAGGGAATAAAATTCCTAGGAGATACTACAAGTCCTTCGTCTCAGACTCGACCAACTGGTTAACCGGTATTATCAAAAAGTATCATTGTTATGGTATTGATATTGATGATTTGATTATCTTGAATCACGAAAATCCTAGTCATGTTTCTGATTTTCATTTCAATCATCATATTGATGATAAATCTTCTTGTGGTCTGGAACTTCTACTTGTGTCTTACTTGTTTATAGACTACTTCTAACTTGAATTGTAGCTAGTTGATTAATTAAGAGAAGGGAATGATAGTTTTACAACTTACAAGCACTCCAAAAGATGCTTTATTAAAACTCCAAACTACAAAATTCATTGTGTCTAAAAGTGCTTTAATTTACTTTACAAAACTGTGAAGTGTAAAAGCGAAGAATTCATTTTAAGAATTATGAGTAATCATATAACCTGTATGTACTTCTTTCATGCTTACATGAGGACTCTTGACTGATAATCATATGTACTGTCGTCAGAAATAATTTCTTTAAAAAATTAATAACTAAAACTATGTGTTAGCACATTTCTTCAACTCATTTATACGAGAGTTGAGAGTTAAAAGGACACTTTTCAAGCCAAGAAGAAAAAATGGACAGTCCTTTTTTTTTTCTTTTTCGTGTATCAAAATGAACAGTTTGCTCAAAAATGGATAAACTACAACAACATCATCTGTGAATGTTTGGAGAGGGAAAAAAAATGTTAATAGGGTTTGCTCAAAAATGGGCAAACTACATTTTCATAAAAAAAGTTTTAATAGTTTGCCCATTTGTGGGCAAATTATTTTTATTTGGGGAAACTATGATTGTTCTACTGAGAGATTCTACTGATAACTGATTAAACATCACGCTGTTAATATTTTTGAACGCTTTGTCGTTTCAATTTTTGAGAAATGGTACAACTTTTTCACTGATAAAATATGTGTTGTTGCTCACTCTATTTTTTCTCATTCATCACAAGCAACATTCATTATTCATGGAATGCTTTCTTTTTTCACAAATAGTTATTCGTTTAAATTTTTTTATACAACAACAACAACATACCCAATGTATTCCCACCTAGTGGAGTCTGGGGAGGGTAGAGTGTACGCAGTCCATACCACTACCTGAGGTGAAGTTTTGTTCGAAGGTGGTTCGGTTAGAGTTAGTCTTCCTCAAATGGTTGTGTTTCCAATGACACTCAAATATGATCTTCTTTTACGTCTTTTCAGAGTAACATGAAGGTACATAAGTCAGAACTTTCTATTCTTATCACTGGTCGATATCCCATATCAATTATAGGTAACCTTCATATAATTTTTTAGGAGACTCAAATTTGAAATGATGACTCTTTAAAAATCTTTTTTTGTAGTCCTGAGATTTTTTGCAACCAAATGCGTTTAGCAACACTTGATATGTATTCCAAAACTCAAAGCGCTATTCAGGATGAAAAAGCATTTGATACTAAATTTGATATTCGAAACAGTACATGTTTTACTAGTTTCAGTGTTGGTTGACCAAGCAATTCTATTTAACAAAAAACAGTAGCAGGATTTGATAGCCAAAATAACGGTTTGCCTTCACTAAATCAACACAATGTACATTGGAGTTCTCAAAATAGCGAGTTTGAAGAATCGAGCACTCAAGAACCGACTAATTTATACTATCACACTCCAATTGAGTCAATGATTAGGTAAAAACATTATATATTTTTTTTCTACTCTTTAAAGATTGTTATAACATGTTTAAATTATAAAGATTATAATTATATATTTTTCTTAGGTGTAACGTCTTCCCAGACAATTCTACATTGATCCAATTTATAGAAACTGTGAACAATAATGAGTTAGCTAATCACATAGTTGATCATGAGTCAGATTGCTAATGACGGTGTCATGAATTATAAAAATTATAATTATATTATTTTTTAGGTGTAACGTCTTTCCAGACAATTTCACATTGACTCAATTCACAGAAGTTATGAACAACAATGAGCTAGCTAATGACATAGTTGATGATGAGTTGGATAGCTAATGACGGTATCACTCATTATTTTTTTTCTTATAAGAAATTTAAACGAACAACTATTTATGAAAAAAGAAAGTATTCTGTGAATAATGAATGTTGCTCATTATAAATGAGATAGAATGCAGTGAATAACAAAACATATTTTATATGTGAAAAAGTTATATCATTTCTCAAAAATTAAAGTGACAAAACGTTCAAGGATATTAACAGTGTGATGTTTAATCAGTTATCAGTCGAATCTCTCAGTGAAAAAATCATAGTTTGATCAAATAAAAATAATTTACTAACAAATGGACAAACTATTAAAAATAATTTATGAAAATATAGTTTGCTCATTTTTAATCGAACCTATTAATATTTTTTTCCTCCCCAAATAGTCACATATGGTGTTAGTTATAGTTTGCATATTTTTGGATAAAATATTCGTTTTGATACATAAAAAAAAAATGTCTATTTTGACTTCTAAGACTTGAAAAGTGTATTTTTAGCTCAGTCAAACTCTTTATATGATGTCATTGCTTTTAAATTAGTTTCATCATTCAACCAACCTTTGGAATTGCAAATGCAACATAATGTGTTCAAAAGTAATTCCCTATTAATACCTCTCTGACTTTACTAATTTTTTAGCAATATTTTTTTTTTTTATAAAAAAAAATTCATGTTGTATACTGATTTAAATTTAAAAGAACCTAAAATCTAATTAGGAAAAGGAAAAGAAAATATCAAAGGTTTATTAGAATTCTTCTTAATTTATCGACAATAACTTGAACAAAATGGTAAACCAAGTTTTTCTACTCAGATGGCGAAGCCCTTAAAAACCTTTGGTAAGGTGGGTTTTTCCTCTTTAAAGTCTTTCTATCCCAATTTTTTTTTTGGGTAAATTATACAAAATCACAATCTTAAGAGACTATATTACTCAATATACTTTACCTTTTTTAAATTTCTTAAAATTCCATATTTCAACTTTTCTCTTGATATATACGTAAAAACACACCATTTCGGTTTTTTCTCCACCATTAACGCATGCAAAGATTTTTTTCCCCACAATTTCCTCCCCTAAAATCTCTTCCAAATTATCAGTATTTGAGATAACTTCCTTCTTCATTACTTCAACCGCTTAGAACTGTCAATTTACTTCATCAAATTTCAAATCTTAAAATTCTGGATTTCAACTTTACACTTGATATATACGTAAAATCACACCATCCCGGTTTTCTCTCCACCATTAACGTATGCAAAGATTTTTTTCCCCACAATTTCCTCCCCTAAAATCTCTTCCAAATTATCAACATTTGAGATAACTTCCTTCTTCATTACTTCAACCGCTTAGAACCGTCAATTTACTTCATTAAATTTCAAAAAAATTCAATTATTTCAAAGAGGTGAGTTATTCATAGAGAAAATTATCCCATATATCATTATTAGATTCAAAATTACAAATTTTAGCAACGCTATTTAGATAATTGCATTAATGACATTTTCATTGTAAGTTATAGCAAATTTAAAAATATATATTACTTTTATTGCATTTTCAAAATTCGATTTTTAATTATATAATTTAAAATCAGTTCCATATTTATAGGGTTGTAATTAATCTTTCCCTTAAATAGTGTATTGATAATTATGGTAAATATATATTATATCTATAATCTATAATATATTAAAAGTGTGAAGCCCCTTAGAAAAGTGATTAGAAATTTTTGTCCTTCAATTAAAAACTCTCCTTTAGACAAAACTAAACCTGTTAAACGGGCGGGGTTGACCCAGCCCAACCCGGTCCGAACCGACCCACTTAATAAAATCGGTCTGGTTTGACCCGGCCCGGTCAGCCCATGGGTTGTAGGGTACCGGGCCAGTTAAATTTTTTGGTTGGGCCCGATTAGCCCGACCCGGACCAAGCCCGGTCCCAGACCGTCGGTTAACCGGCCCGGCTCGGATAATTTTATTTTTTTTTTAATTTTGATATTTGGGCCAAACTAGCCATTGGCCCAACAGCTAAATAGCCGTTTTTGGGTCCAAACGGCTAATTTGGGCCCATTTATTAAAAAAAAAATCATTTAAAATATTTTTTAATCCCAAAAATAAATTCTATAAATACCCTACACCTTCAAATCATTTTTCACACAATTTTTCACTCTCTCAAATCTCATTCTTTCTCAAATCTCAATTCTCAATTCTCAAATATTCAATATATTTAATTTTCTAAAGTGCTCAGTTTAATTTTTTAATTTTGCGATTACGAAGTACGAGTGGAAGTTTCTAAAGTCGCAACCTTCGGATACTTTTAAAATTTGGTATTGTCGTTCCATCTCTTACGTTTAATTTTTATTTATTGTATTAATTGTTGAATATTTAATTTTATTATATTTGTGTATTTTAAATTTTTTAGTTTAATTTATATTATAGATAAATTAAGAAACTTTGCTACTAAAGGTGTTAAAATTTTTTGTTCCAGAAGCGGTAGTGGTATTAAAAAGCGAATTACTAACGGTAGAGGTACTTCAAGTAATAGATATACCCGTGTGCATTCGCCTCCGGTATCGCTTTGTACACCTTTTGAGGAAGAAATAGGTGCAGGTGCTCACGATATGGATTATGTAGAAGCTCAGAAAAATTAAGGTATAGAAGAAGAAAATGAAGTAGATGTGGTTAATTTAGACGAAGATGATGAAAATATTGGTGAGACACCCACAGTAGGAAATGCTAATGTTAGATCTGAATCGATTAATCTCTCTTCCAGTCCTCCCCGTGCCCTAAGAGCTCGTAAAACAACTAGTATTGCATGGCAATTTTTTGAACGTATATCAGATACTGAGGTGCAATGCAATATTTGTCAACAAATATATAAGCATAAAAGCGGAGGCAAGCAAGGGGGTACGGGTACGTTAATGAGACATATAGGTGATGCTCACGAAAGATAGTTAAATATTGCACGAGGTGGTGGGGATGTTGGTGGGGCAACGCAAACTAGAATGGACCCAATAACCAGTCAGGTAACGAAGAAGTATAATAAATTGAGGGACTGGGAAGAAATAGCTAAAATGGTAGCTATGGGTTGTTTGGCTTTTAGTTTTCCTTCTTTTGATGCCTTTATTCATTATATTCAAGCAATTTATAATCCTATGTTTAATGGTATTCCTAGTAGTACTTGTCGGTCTGATATTTTCAGACTTTATTCACAATATTATTTTTATTTATCAACATTGTTAAAAAATATTCAATGTAGATTGTCCCTAACTTCTGTTCTTGGTCGAGCTGTAAAAAAAATGATTATTTAACCGTTACTTGTCACTAGATGGATAGTAATTTTGTGATGCAAAAATGTATTCTTTCTTTTTTATATGATGAAGATCGTAAACATACTGGAGATTTTATTACTGATTCTATTATTAAAGTTACCGGATTTTATGGTATCGAAAATAAAATCTAATGTATTGCTTTTGATAATGGTTCTAACAACAAGACTACTATAAAAAAAGTTAAAATCTAAGCTATCTCCGCCGTTGCTTGAAATTTTTCATATTAAGTGTACATGTCATATATATAATTTAATTATAAAAGATGGTCTTGAGTTTTTTAAGTTTTATATTGAAAAAATCCGTCTTGTTGTTGGTTTTATTCAAGGAAATAATCGTAGATCAAGAATTAGAGAATTTAAAGTTAAATGTCAAGAAAATGGACTTGCACCGATATTGATGCCTGAGGAAATTGATATTAGATGGAATTCTATATATGATTTTTTAAAAACTTGTTATAAATATAGAGTTCCTATTACACTAGCTTTTAACCAACATTGCGGTTCATTTGCTGATTTTGCTGATTGCATGCTATATGATTCTGATTGGGTTGTAATTAATGATCTTGTTAAGTTTTTAGAAATATTTTATGTACCTACAGTTGAATTTTTTGATGCTTATTATTCTACTGTTTGTAATATTTTGACATATATAGCCGATATTTCTGATTTGCTCAAAGAATATAAAAATAAAGAAGGTTATAAAGAAGTTGTTGGTGCCATGTTTACTAAATTTTAAAAATATTTTTTCCCGATTTTCCCTATTTACTTGGTTGGTGCTATGCTAAATTCGTGCATGAAATATAATACTATATGCCACTTTAGTACTATTATTTATGCTAACTTAGAAATAAAAACTAATAATGATTCTGAACAAGTACAACCTGATTTGTGGACGGCTATGAGTGATGCGAATGAATACATAGAAAAATTATATAATCACTATGCTGATTTAGTTGATTTGGCCATACCTATAAATATCACTCCAACTGTCGCTCCTCATCCTCCCGAGGAGCCATCATCTTCTAAAAGGCCGCCACATAGTGGTTTTCCTGATTCCTTTTATGATTTACCTTATTGGAACAATGATGATGACAGAGCTTACATATCAACTTATCGGGAAGAAATGAAATATTATCTTCGATCGCCGCCAGAGGATCGCAGACGACGGATCAACACGTTGGATTGGTGGAGGAGTAATGAAACACAATATCTTATGCTTTCAAGATTAGCTAGAGATATATTGAATGTTCTAATGTCAATTGTTGCATCATAGAGCGCCTTTAGTCAGGGAGGACAACAGCTTAGAGACAACTGACACTCATTGAAAAACAATGCAATGAATGTTCTAGTTTGCATCAGAGATTGGATTAGAGTGGAAAGAAGAAACCAAGGAATGGAACCAGAGCCGAACGACGAGCAGAAACTTGAAGAAATTATGTTTTCATGGGAGAACTCAGCAGAATCATGTCCAATGCATGATTTTGCCCCCATTGACTTTAACTATCCTATGCAAGTTCCCGTTAATATTAACATGAATGAGTTGAAAAAAATGATGCATAATTTGTAGATTTTTCATTCAGGTAAATTATAAATTTTGGATCATTTCGGAATCAATAAAATTCAACATTCATTCACTCCTTAGTCCTTACTTTGTAATTTTTTTCATTTAATGATTGAAATTGAATTTCTAGTTTAAATTAAAAACTTACTTCTAATATATTATTAATTTACTACCAAGTATTATTAATTTATTATATTAAGTAGCATATGTTTTGTATATTTGTGTATATATCTTCTATATATGTGTATATTTAATGTATATATGCGTGTATGTTTTATAAATTGTTATATAATTATATATATATATTGTAATGTATATATATTGTAGTATATTTTATTTAAACTTTAAAGTAGTACATATACATTGAATGGTGTGTATATATGTGTAATTGTGTATATGTGTATATATTTTTTAAATTCTAATGTAGTATATACTATATATATAGTGTATATATATTGTATAACATATTTAAAATGTATATAAGTGGGTATATATAGTGTACATTGAAAAAAAAAAATTTTTTGGCCGAGTTTGATTGGATTTTTAACTGGGTTTGATCGAGTTTAGGTGGGTTTGAATGGGTTGGTTTAAGTGGGCCAGATTAGGGCTAATTTTAAAATTTTTAATGTTGAGCCCGGCCTAGCCCGACCCACTTAACCCCAACCCGGACCTGGCCTGGCCCACAATCTGAAAAAATTTAAAGGGCCGATTTCGAGTTGATCCGGTCTGATCCACTTAATAGCCTTAGACAAAACTATCTTTTCGCTATTTTATTTAATTTATTATTTAATTATTTATTATATTAACTAGACTCCTAAAATATATGGAACGAGAATCAATTAATATTTTCTTTTGCACTGGTCAATTAAAAAATACTCCTAAAATATGACTATATTAAGGAAATACTTCTATAAATATTGAGATTCACATAACACTAGAGAAGAAACCAATTTACCTATTGGGAGAATATGATTGATACTCATCTAACTTGATTCAATTGCATGTCTAGATTGGTGGATGCTTAATTTTCTATCCCTCAACTTCTTCACTGTTTTTGTCAACATAATAGAATTAAACACGTGTGTGTGTGTGTATGTATATATATATATATATATATATTCTTTATTTTGGTTCAAGTCCTTCATTAGAGTCAAAATTTTCGCTTAGACAAGAATTATTTTCATCAAAATCGAAGCTTCGTGATCACTATTGTATTGTTTTGTTGTAATTTACAGATCATAGATGAATATTGGTTAATTTTGAAGGATTTCTTATATAAATGTTAAGTTTAATTATATTCTTTTGATTTCTTTATTATCGTATTATTTTATTTTAATTTATAGGTGGTAGATGAATGTCGGTCAGCTTTGAGCAATTTTTTTTAGGTAAAGATTAGATTTAATTATATTGTCTTAATATCTCCATTAGTTTATTATTTTGTTGTAGTTTACAGGAGGTAGATGAATGTCGATCGGCTTTGAGAATTCTTTTTGATAAAGAATAGGTTTAATTAAATAAATTATCCATCTTTACATATTCAAAAGATGTTGAATTTAATTATTGTATTCATCTTTACTATTTAAATAAATTTTCTGTTTAGTGTAACGTTTGAACTCATTAAAGTGAGGTACACGTGTGAGGTGCGTACACCTAAACTAGTTTTATTTAAAAGCTTGCATACTTTTATCAAACAACTTTATTGAGAAAAGAAGTGTATTATGACGTAAAAAAATTTTTAATTCTCCAATAAAAATTTTGAAGCATTTTTCTCTTTCTCCATTCATATAATCAACCTTCAAAACTTTATTGAAACTTGGTTTTCATTAACATACTCAAGATTTTTATTGAAAAAAAAAATTGGGGTTTAGATATTCATCTTCTTCGCGTAAACCCCAAAATTGATCTATTTGGAATTTTTATTCTCCATTGTGAATCATGTCAAACCCAAATTTGATTCTACTCCTTCGCGTAGAAGTCCTAGAATTGTCACGACCCAAAAATGAAGGCCATGATGGCACTTGTCGCGGCGTACCTTGATAAGTAAGCCTATCACCCAAACCAATACAAAAAGAAAAAATTATAGAAATATCCCAAGGTAAGGCTTCTAGAACAAAACTGAACCATATAAGTAATTATAACAATGCGGAAAGAACTTATTCAAAATACCAATCATGTCCAAAACCAGGTGTCAATAGTGTAAGAACTACTAATACAATCCAAGAGTCAAATACATCAAAAAATAAACAAAGAAATAATATCTGTCTCCGAATACTAATAAAGACATAACTACTGTAGAAAGATAGAGGTGAACTTTAGATGCATGAATGTTCAATCGCTACCTTGGAAGCTTCAATATTCACTCGATTCAATCAAGCTGAGGCACACTCGAGCTAGGACCAGCACCAAAAGGGCGCAGTAGGCATAAGTACGATCCACTTGTACTCAGTAGGTATCATAGGCCGACCAAGCAAAGTAGTAAATAAAGCATACAAAATATACACTAAGGGCACGTCACCTGCAATTAGAAAATGTTCTTTAACGGTATCCCACACCGCTTGCACTAAAAGTTCTAATATATCTCGCATATATTGCAACATCACACCAAGATAGAATAAAAGTACGTATTATATCATATATAAGAAGAACAAGGGGGAATATACATATAAAAGATCATCAAATATGAGTAAAAGAAGATGCGATAAATACATATATGACAAGTTAATATGGCAATACAACATAACATAACACAATAAAGTAAGTGCAATGTATATGATGATGCACGAAGTCATCGCACAATCTCCGAAATCATCGCACAATTCTCGTATACACATACGGAGGCAAGCCTCCCAATGCAGGACCCATGGGGGGTTCGTCAACCCGTATACAATCCACATATCTCATAGCTCCTTTTTGGCACATCCCTCAAAAAGAGTTTTATAAGGTGTTACAATATCTCCTCCCTGGCACATCCCTCGAAAAGGGTTTTAAAAAGGTGCTGCCAGTGTTTTTCAGATGTTGTCATGGTGGTACTAATGTTTCATGAATGAGTATGACATGAGGATGTAATGCTCACAACCAATCACAATGAGCATTTTTACAACCAACCACAATGATATATTTCCACAACCATGTGAGCCAATATCCACTCATTGTTTTAATTTCATCCACAAATTTCCACATGTCTCATATGTCAATAAAGTATGAATATAATCACATACACCAATGGTATCATATTAAGCATCTTAACAACATAATACAATTATTCGCATGTATTTAAGGCTATTAATTTCACAGAGGACCCCACACAGTCACACATATCACATAATAACTCAATTTCGATAATTACATCACATATAGGCTCCACACGGGCACAACACATAAATAGCCACTTTTCATGATTAGTTCCCACCCCTTAACATGAATTTTGTATCATCATTTACTACTCATCCCAGTCTAAAAGAGTTAAGCCATAACCTACCTAAAAGGTCGAAATCGATCCGCTACACTTTGAATCCACGATCTGACTTTTCACGAACAATCTCGAACTCTACTATAAATATCAAATATGAAATCTACATGTCAAAATAAAATCAACGACATCCATATTGACTACTTTTGGTTCAAGGTCAAAATAAAATCCCAGAATGGGTTTCTGAAAAAGAAGGGCAAAATCAGAACTTTACTTCAAAAATATGTTCCCCATATTTTTAGAAACCTACAGCTGAGAATCCAAGTTAAAGCGAGTCAAAAATGAAATTCAAATAAAAAAAATATTTTTGAGCTTTACCGGGTAAAATCTTTGAAATCCGGGTTAAAATCAAGAATCGAAGTTGTTTTGATGGTTAAATTGATGAAAAACTAGTAATTATAAGATAATAATATTTTTCACTTGAAAAGAGTGAAATTTAAGTTTAAAATCAAGCCATAAGATTTTTGGAGTTTTGAGAAATTTATCAAGAAATTAATAAAAAAATGGTGAATTCTTAACTTAAATCGATAATAAAATCACGAAATAGGTGTTAATATAGCTTCTCAAGCTCTCACAAGCTTCACTTTTAATCTCTCATGCTATTTTAGGATTTAACTCTCAAGAGACAAGATGAAAAATGAGCAAAATGGGCAAAAAAGAGGAGAAAATTTGTAATATATCTCTGAAAAACTGCTATAGCAGCAGTTTTTTTCTTTTTAAAGTCCAACCCGGACTTCGACGGGGTATTCGAGATTCATTTGGAGTCTGATATATGCAAGCAAACTATGCAACCATACTAAATTTAACATTTTGTACTCATTGGAGAAATCAAATTTTTGAAAAAACATCATTTTCACAAAGTTGACCCCCGAAACCCGAAATCACAATTTTCCAAATCGAGGATCGAAATGAGATTTTAAAGCTGTAAAATCATACAAAATATGCTAACAGCCTAAAATCGATATTTTGGATTTGCTGGTGTTGTTGGATTTTCCATCTGAGGTCGTTTTGAACAAATGTGGATCCCACACCCATTTTTCTAATTTTTCAACTTTCCGATCAAAAGGTCGAAATGAGCTCGGATGCATCAGGACCCAAACCAAAGGTCTACCTAGCCTAAAATTGATATTATGGAGCTTTGAGCGCAGTCCGTTTGGCCATCCATAGCACGGATCAAAAGATATCTACATAAGTTCAAAATAAGGCTCTCGAAGCCATAAAAAACCACAATATCGCAAAAATGATACCAAAATGCTTCAAAAATTATGTAAATCACCCGTACACCCTAAAAGAATCACAATGCAACTACGGGGAGGGGTAAAATAGTCAAATCACATAAAAGCATAAATTTAATATATTTCATCAAATTTTTAGGTCATTACAAGAATAATCGAGAATAGTAGCCTCATTTATCTTTCTAGGCCTTCATTTGATTTAGGTTGTTTCACTTCATCTCCTCTATCTAAGTTTTAAACAAAAAAGATTATTCAAAAAGTAAAATCAGTGCTTCCCGATAAAATTAAAGTTTCGTTTGTTCATGAACCATCGAAAAAGCTCCATTTGAACATGTATATTGAAAAAAATCTCAACAAAAATGTTGTTATTCCTAAAGATAAGAGGAATTATAAGAAAAAGAATATGGTTAATGAACAGGTGTCGGACTTCAATTTTAAAGATGAGATTTCATTACTAAAACCTAAAAAATCCAAGTATGGAGGAGAAGCCCCTTCTCGAGTAACAAGAGTGAGGGCTAAAGTAAAAAATGCCAAGGATGTGTCCAACAAGAAATCTCAAAAAGTTTGCAAGGTTTTTTATTTTTTAAAAGTTGTTATAATTAATTTTTTTAAACATTTGTATGAAGTGTTTTAGAAGAACTATATGATTTTTGATATTATAATATAGATTGCTGAATTTTTTTAAAAAAGTCATGACTTTACATATTGTTTTTACAGATTTTTTAAAATATCACTACATGTACAGTGTTTGTGTTATAATAATAGTTATTTTTTTGTCTGTAAAAAATATTTGATTTTTGATTTTTTTGTTCAAAGTTTGTATAAATTATTTATACAAATTGTATGATTTTTTGATTGAGTGTGTTTACAAAAGATTGTAAGATTTTCTTGATACAATATGTAATAATTTTCTACGTATTTAAAATTTAAATTTGTTGCAACCATCAACAGATCATCTTGCAACAATCAACAACTCAATTTTATTGTATTTTTAACTTCTTTTTTTTCGTATCTGTATATGTATGTAGGAGCGAAAAATATATAGTCACTCGTCATCGTACATTACGGTTGATGTTTTTGATGACCTTATGTTAAGATGAAAAAAAGAGCAATTTGAAATGTTTGAAAAATCTTCGTTTGGGCACTTTTTGAAGATAAACAGCTTAAAGTGTAGCCCCAACTTCTTCAAAATTTGTTGCACGTGAAGACGGAGAATAACAGAGATGATTTGTTTATCTTTAGGTTGAATGACAAGTTGTTGTATTTTGGTAAGAGGGAATTTTGTGTTGTCACTAGTTTAAGGTTTAACAAAAAAATTAATTTTTATTTAGATTTCAAAGCTCCACACAAACTTATGTCTAAGTATTATCCTGATTTTAAAAAGGTCAAGAGAAGTGATTTGTATACTGATTTTGTTGTGACTGATAATATTTTTAAGGAATAAGATTTGTATAAAATTGGTATGGTTTATTTTATAATTAGGTTCTTGATTCCTGATTTGCAAAGGAACTATATATCAAAGTTATATTTTGATTTAGTTGAATCTGGTGAGTACTTGAATTATGATTGGGGCAATGAGTATTTTAAAATATTGTATAAATCAAATAGTCATGGTTTGAAGACCAATCCCTCATCATTTATCTTTGGTGGATTTCATTTGGCTCTTCAAATATGATTTTATGAATGTTGTTTGAACATGGATAAAGCTGTTTCTATTCGAAGTGAATCACTTATGAGTTATCGAATTCTAAATTAAAAGTCATCGCAAGAATTCATTTTTAATGAGTATTTGAAGATAACAATGTTTAAGCGTTATAGCAACGAGGTAATCTCAACTACACTTCTATATATTAGCTTTTATTCTAAATCAATATTTATTTCATTGGCATTATAAACTTGTTATCTATTTAAGCTAACTCATGTTTTTTTATATTAGTATCAATTCAAAGGTATTGTCTTTACAAATGAGAAAATAGTAAAGGACAATCTTCTTGCAATACATCAAGACAGCTTCGTTCAACAAGATCAGGACAAGTTTGTTCATCCAGATGTTGATGGTGGAAAACATTCGTCATCAAATGTGAGAGATGAACAAATCTTCGATATAAAGAATGAATTGACAAATGTACATTATGAATATTCATATTACTTTTTTCAATTAATAGTTTCAAATTTTGTTTACGAATTTACTAACCATGTGTTATATATATGTGTGTGTGTGTGTGTGTGTCATGTATTTTTTAGGTCCGAGCTGACATGTTGAAATTTCATAAAAAGGTGTGTTTTTGTTTGGTATTACAGCGTAAAAGTTATGATATTATTGATATTAAAAATATATTTTTATGTATAAATGGGTTCTTGTTGAAATGTCTGATTTTCAGGAAAAAGTCAGTGATAAAGTTTTAATAGTTTAATTGAATTAATGATTTTTACATTATTTAGAATATATTATTTAATATAAAACTATTACATTCATTATTGTTTCATGAGTAGGTTGATAAACAGTTTAAGGAGGTCAAACAATATGTTGCTGAATCTGTGAAGACTGTTTTGAATGAATTAATGTCTGCAGGAATCAAGTCTGATGAATTCAGTGAAGATCAGGTATGAACATGTAAAATTTTGATAGATTTTTTTTTCAAAGGTTAATTTTATTTTTTATGCTCATTAGAAGAATGATTTTTGGTTTGTGTATGCTTTATTACAAACACCATATGCAAGCAAGACATGTGAAGAAATTTCTACTGAACAAATCAACGTGAAGGATAAATTGTCTCGTGATATGACTTCTGAAAAGAATGGTAACGTAATATTAACTTGATATTGTTAATCTTTAATACATAGAGTTTTAACTTATTCATTACTTACCCTTACATTGTGTGGTGATATTGTTGGTGCAAAATCAATCGACAAACTTTCTTCGTTGGATAAATTATCATTTTTTAATAAGTCTCAGCTGATCTCACTTGAACCTACATTTAGAATGCTTGAAACATCAAAATTTGAATCCCAAACTTTATTACCGGTGATCTTTGATAAATCTCCAGTGATAATGCACCAACATTATGGTTCTAGCCATGAAAAAATCATAGTTTACTTCAATAAAAACATTCATTTGAAAACTATATTGTATTTGAAGTTCCAGATATATTGGTTGACCAATTTACATATTGGTGTTATGCGAATTTGAAGAAAGTGCGTTAAAAGTAATGCTTCATTTTTTTACCTTAATGTAGTAAATCATACATTCAAGAGTTTAGTATATAGCATCATATAACATTATCATGTTTTATTAAATAATTATAAGGATACAAAAAGCAATGCTGAAAATGTCATTATAAATTCAAAATTTGAGCTTGGTGGATTAAAAATTCATAAGAAGGGTTGGTTTCTTACAATGATTTACACTCGTCATTTATGAAATGGTGAGGTATGTGTCAAATTTAATTTAATACTAACTGCATGTAGTATATATTGTGTTTGTGTTTGTTAATTGTGTTTGTCTATGTGTTTCTGTTTGTGTATGTGTTTCTGTTTAGACCCGAAAATGTATCTAATGAATATATGTATGATCAAGTGTTACCAGGGAAGTGAAACTCAATGTGGTGTGTTTTATGTAGTCTTGCTAACAAATAAATAAGGTTATAAAGTTTCATTTGCTAATTGTTACGTGTGCAAGTCATTTGCCACCTTAAAAGAATATTGAAGAGAATTTTCTTTGGACACTAAAGCAAGATACTGGTGTCTTATCTCTTCAGTATTTCTCGTCTCTTTTAAATGTATATCTTCCCATGCCCTGAAGGCTCTGGTTTGACAACAGTTAGTGTACTACAAAATATGAAAATCTTGAACTGACACTAGTATTATAATTCACAAAACTTTAGTTGTATGTGCATGCTCTATTTGACATATGCCATGTTGAAAGATCTACTCTACAATTCATATTTTAAGGACTTTTACTAAGTTTGAAAATGGTAGTTTTGGGGCTGCTAAAGATGCATATCTGTATTTCTGGTGGTTTCCATAAATCAAAAATTGTATACAAAATTGACCATATTAATTAGCTTTGGGATTTAGTTTCAAATGCAATTGCTTTCATGGCTGGTAACAGTCAATCATATAATTGATCCTATTTGAGATTCACAAGCACTATAAAGTAGGTCACCTATTTTTACACTTTGTTATGTGTTATTTCTGACTAGAAGTTAGAAATAAAATCTTTACAGATCATGGTGTTATTTTGATCCTCATGAAAAAATTTTCCCTTTCCTTCAAATTCATTTCAGATTATGGTATACTATTTGGTAAGATCGATATATGTCTTGTGCAGAATTAATTATTGCTTATCGCTGTTGTGTAATTTTTTTTAACAAGTATGTATTGTTTAGAAGGAATTACTGCTCATCACTGTTATGTTCCTCTTTAAATCAGCATGTAGATGTGATCATGTACTATTTACAAGAAAAATAAGGTATAGTACGATGAAGCCGATAACATATATCATAACTGATGTTTGGTTCATTAAGTGGATCTGTGCAATTGAGCAACAGTGGTTGGGTGGGAACAAGGACATGAGATACATCTCTCCTGAACACTATGTTGGTCTGTACATTATAGATTTTAAGATGCTTGCGAATGTATCTGGGATACTATGGACAACATTATTATTCCACTTAATGTTAGTGAATCATTCCATTGGATTATAATTTTATTTTGCATTAGACACAAGGTCTATATGTGTATAATTCATTTATTGGAGGTTCTGTGAACACCAAGAATGTTCATTGACATGTCAAATCACTTGCTACCATTATACCGTTATTTTTGTTTGCAATTGACTTTTATGGTAAACGAGTTGATATCTGTTGGGATAGAGAGCCTGCATACATTGACAAGGTCATGATTGATCCACTTGAGTATGTTATAGTGAGGGATGTTTCCCAACAGGCTCCATAGTCTAAGTATGTATATTTATATTCTTTAAATTACTATATTATAATTGTATATATTAATGTACTAAATTTTTTTATTATTATTTTTTTAGTGATTGCGGTATGTATGCGTTTATATTTTCAGAGTTTGTAAGTCATGGTGTGTTTGATATTTCAACCAACAAGTTCAATGCTTTCATCCATCATATGAGATATGGTGTGTTACTTTGGAATTATGCTTGAAAAAAGTATAACGATGGTGCTATACGTGAAAGTGAGGTAACTGACAATGTTACAAGCAAACTCGGTGGTCCAAAGATCATGAGAGACATTGTTAGCCCAGTTGTCCCTACAAAAATAAGGCATTTGATATTTAATGTTGTTTGAATCTCATTAGTGTCATCTTCTTTTAATTGTTGGTACGAACAAAGTTTAGTTTTGATTTTTAAGAACTACGTATTTGATGTTTTGCTACTTTTAACAGTTGTTTCATATTTCAACTCGTTGAATGAAATTGATATCATTTCATTTTATATCAACATACATGATTTTGGATAATACACATATACATGAATTTTGTAGTTCTTAATTTTTTTGATGCTCATTATCGTTGTCAGACTTATCATTATTGATATGACCAAAGTTGTTTTTAGTTTTTAAGCACTATTTTTATACACTTATATAATATTATGCTAATTTAATAGTTGTTTTGTATTTCACCTCGTTCAGTGAAAGTGATATCATCAGTTCATTTTATGTCAACATACATGATTTTGGATACTACAAATATATATATATATATATATATATATATAAATATATATATGGATATTGTATTTTTTTATATTTTTTGGTGCTCATTATTGTTGTCTTATTACAATTATTGGTATGAACAAAGTTTTCTTTTCGTTTTTAAGTACTACTTTTATACACTTATATAATGTTATGATATTTTAACAGTTGTTTTGTATTTCCCCTCATTCAATATTTTTTATATCACCTCGTTTCATGTCTTTTTACTGACAGCATATATATGTTTACATAAAAAGTCATATAAAATTTGAATATAAAGTTGAAAATGAACATAAAATATTAAACAAAAGATAAGTTGCATTATTTATTAAAAATATTCAAAATACATAACAAATTCATACTTGAAGAATTTAAAAAAATATTAAACTGGAGGAGTATGTTTATGACATATTTTTCTGTTGTGTCCCTCTCTATGGTAGCTGCTACATGTAACCCTGGCTCTTTTGCACTATCTTCATTTGGTGTTTTCCACCTCTCAAAACATGAAAGTTCGGGTGGTCTTTTAGAATCAGGCTGTAAAATAATTTTATCCAACACTTCTTGAGGTATATTCCATGTACTCTCACAAGAAAGAGGCTCAACTAGTATTGCATAAGCATCCTTAAAATTTTATTACTGTAATATGCAGAGCAATAGTCCTCTCCATGTTGGTTACGATATGTAATAACAGTCATTGCATGAGAGTAAGGTATCTCATCTAACTAAAATCGACCACAACTATATTTTTTACTTTGTAAGCATACAACAAACCTTTTAACTTCATCGGTAATGGTATGCAAGAATTCATTTGAAGCTCTACCTACAATGAATTATTTAGTTAATAAATATATCATATAAACAAAAATGTAACAACATAATATGAAAAGTATATATTTACAATTCATAACATTATCATTAAATTAAAATAAACAAATCAAACATAATGTAAACACACTAACCAACAACAAATATTTTAAAGAAATTTATACAAAATTGAAATACAATTAATTTAAAAACATACCGTCATATTATGCGATTGTTGCTTGTTATCATTAAGAATATCATTGTATCTTTTTGTTAGCACTGTCAATGTATTTTTTCCTTCCTCATTTTATTTTGCATTCCATATTTCAACAGTTAATCTCATGAAATCCAACACAGAAACAACAAGTAACCTTCTAGCTTTCCTGTTTGTATTGTTTATGAATTCAACAATATTTTTAGAGTCTAAGTATGTTTTACCGTAGAATGGATATTTGCCCATTTATGAAAGCTAATTTCGTACAAATATACCCTCACTCTTCTATCAATTTGGTTCACCCTTCCCATCAACTCTTCAAATTTTTGAAGTGTATATGACTTTGCCATTGCAAAAATAAGTTTATATAGTTCATCAATATTCTTACGAAAATTCGACTCTATATTCCCTATAGATGCCAAATACAAGCATGGTGTGACAAATTCAGATAGAATGTTGATGTTGCTTTTCATATGCTCTCATTTATGTCTGACACGATACACATCTCATTTCTTTCTCCAAAAGCTTCTCTAAATTTCTCGAAAAATCATGTTCAAGATGCTATATTTTCAGAATCAACCAATGGATAAGCAAGTGGTAATATATGAACTGCATACATAATCATTAGAAACAGGTATATTAGTTGTATTTATTTCAAAACATAACACCATTCATAATATCAGTAACATACCAATGTCATACTTTAAAAAAATTGACACAATATAGCTCAAATATAAATTATGACTAGAAAGTAACAAGTAAACTACTAATTTGTTACCTCCTGGATCCAATGTGCTTGCAATTAGAATTGCCTCACCATAAAGTGATTTTAGCCCTGCACCATCAACAACAACTATAGGTATATAATATTTTCATCCACGAATTGAAGCATACAACGAAACAAAAGCATACAAGAAATGATTTTCTTATGTTTTCTCCCAACTAATAATTGATCACGAATACTATTTTTCCAAAATGTACAAATAACCTAGAAATTTTTTTATATGATTCGGTTGGATAGCCACGCAACATCTTAATTGCTAGTACCTTTGCACGCCACGCTTGAGTATAGTTTAACGACATACTATATTGTTTTAACATATCAATAGAAACATCATTTGATGTGTATATTCTATTAGTGTTTATAAAATTAGGAAACACCAAACCAACAATAACCTTTGTCATTCCTTGTCGTCTTGCATATATTTGATCTCTTGCTGAACATGTATGTATTTCACAATACTTCCTTATTTTAAAAACTTTTGTATTATTTGTACTTGAAGCTCCAAGAAATCATGTATATTCTTTCACATGATTAACTAGGTAGTAATTGTTTAAGATTTTTAAAATCAACCAATTAGTTATAGAACATATATACAATTAAAATACCAAATAAATATACACTATTCAAAAGGTAAGATATATGCTGGAATAATTTGTACCTTTTTGCATTAGATCTCTCAATTCAAAATGTAAACTGGTGCAAAAAAGAGTGCAAATTCATAACTTGTGAAAGTGTTTCTTTATTGATGTAAGTCTGATTTTCTGCAATTACCAGATTGCTAGCTTTTTCAATTATTTCAACTCTATCTTCATCCATCATTTCATCATCTGGAGTTAATTCAATCAATCGAATCGAATTTGTAGAGTATAATTTCTGCCGATCTAGATTTAAATTTGTATTCATGTTTTTACCAACACAAATAACTGATTGTTCAGTATTTTTGTTAACATCCATTGATATATCAGTTGTTGTCACATACAATGGATAACTAACAAAAAAATTCTGCATTACTTCTTTTTTTATCCAAATACACCATTACTCTAGTGTCATTATGTATGAGCATTGATGGGCATCTATCACTTATTAAAAAATTAATCTCAATTTTGGTAGATTTAATATCAATCTTCAATTATTTTGATATTGCAACAACCAATACTTTATACTTTGAATCTGCATCATACATTATCCCATCTACAGCAAAATCTCTAGGTCTACCTATAAGCACAATGCAAATTTAAATAGAAAGAATTTTACTAACTTTCACAATTTCTATATATGAAAATTCATATTTTCAACAACACTTTCATACTTTCAACATTTAAAAAAAATACACAAATCAATTTTTGTTAGTGGATACAACTTTCAAAATTATTATATTCCAAAAATCATACTTTTCAACAAAATACTTTCATACTATCAACATATATAAAAAACACCAAACAAATTCAACAATAAACGAGCACAATAAGATTCAAAACATCCCATAGATAAAAATAGGACTGAAAGCATCAACCAACTGGATCGTACAACATCACAATAAGATTGAAAGCACAATTTTTTTTTGAAAAATGAGCAACGTAACCTATCAAAAAAACTAACTGGATAAAAGAACTTTAACAATTAACAAACCGTTAACATCCCATCTTCCTCCATACATTACAAGCAGAGAATATACCCTTTCACCGTCCATTATATTGATCAAATTCAAACATATAACTGAAGTTGTTTAAGAAGAATAACAAAAAATTGATAGAAAATAAAATTACGTAAGATGAGAACAAATTCGGTGAATGATACATTTAAGATGTTAGTTAATTATATGAAAATCGTTTTAGAGATATTTAAGATGATGAGGATATTTGACATAACTATGATCTCCTTTTTTGGGGTATAAGAATCTTTTTACTATATATAAAATTTATATTTTATTATTTTTATTAATAGAAAAAAAACCTTTTTTTTTTTTTATAAGATTTGCTACAACTTGAAAAAAATGAAAGTTATGCTACAAGTTATAATTTTCTATCTAAGAAATGTTATTTATGTTTTTTTCCCATATTCATATATGCTTTAACTTCTGATGTGTTAATTTTTTTTATATTCAATGGCTAATGAAGATTTACCCTCATTCGGTTTGGGGATTTTCCAAATCGAAACACAAAAAGTTATTCCTACAAGTCATCATATTATGGGTTTACTCTAAATAACTTTGATTACACAAAGGAAGGTTTTTGTAAAAATAGGTCAAAACACTGCAATGATCCTGAAAAGATGAAGAATATAAGAGAAGATTTTGCTGCCAAAAATTAAGAATTTGACATGCAAATGAAAGATAAGGAGGAAATAGAGCATATCCCTAATTCCCCGTTGAATCAGGTATTGATATCTTCCGTGATACATATAGGTGGTACATTTAAAAAAAATTGCTTGAAACATATATAAATTTATTAAGTTATTCATACATGTTTATAGTTTAATGGTGATTCATATGAATGATACATATGTTATCATTATCTGGGTATTATGGTGATTCATATGATAGATGCATTTTTTATGGTTTTAATGGGTGATACATATGCTATTAATAGGTAATACATATGGTATTATGGTGATTCATATGGTAGATACAGTTATTATTTCATTAATGAGTGATTCATATGGTATTAATGGGTGATAAATTTTGTTCACACTGAATGTTTGATACATATACTGTTATTGGTGATACATACTATTTTAAGTGTAAGAGTGATACTTTGTGAATCAGATTATTGGTGATACATATGTCCTAATATTTTCTATACTTATTTTATTGTTGTTTTCATTTATAAATAGGTGATATAGTTGACATATGAATCATTATTTAATTTATGTTATCGTCAATATTTGTTGTTGGCAGAATTTTAATTTGATTCTAAAAAAATAACCTGACCACAACTTAAAATATGACAGTACACGCAACCTCAATGTAGTAGATAGGCTTAAAGAAAATTTGAAGGATTAAGGAATCAGAATTTATAGAAGCACCTGCTTTGGGTCATTTCTGGACCTCCCTAATTATAACTTTTAAGGATCGATAGAAATATGTTTGATGACCTTAGAGGTTCAACATCCTTATCAGGATCAATTAAGGGTATTAGTCAATAATACCATTCTTCGTTTTTCATTGTATGAGTTTGCTATTATTACCAGGTATAAATGCATTGGGAATAAAGATGATTTCAATTATTCTGACCTTCCACCATGTAGATTACAAAAGAAAATATTTTCTAAAATCTACAACAAATGTCAAAAAAGTGAGTTGGTCAACTTTTCCTTGAATAAAAGTGGGGAAGAGATCTTGAAAATGCTGTAAAGATTCAGATTTTGTACTTTATTGACACATTGGTGTTCTCGCAACTAGATAAAGCCAATATTCTTGCCCGAGACTTTCACATTAGGACAGAAGTTATAGTCAATTTTCATGGGGTAAATTGGCATTGGAAAAACTTATGGCTTCATTTAGTCGGTCCATGAATGAGGTACAACAGTATTATCATTTGAATGACATTCCATATGCTCTTCAGATTTGGTAGTATGAATGTTATTCCGACGTTGATGAATCAATAGTCGTTCATAAAAATAATTTAATCCCAAGGATGGTCAACTAGAAAGTAGTTAAACCAAATCCAAGATATGAAGATTTGATGGAGGACATGTTTATTAAGCTATTATTTTTTTCAGTCATACTTTTGTATATATATTGTTAAATTTTAAGTAAACATAATTAGATTTTTTTTGTCTTTTGTGTTATTTTTCTTTCAGCTTGTATACTGGAATTTATCCCCGTCACCACAGGGATTGAACCAACTTGATTTGCCCAACTCTCTTATATTTGGTCCAATAGATCATGTTATATGTAGAACATACCACAACAATAATCTAAAAGGACTTCTCTGACTGAAATTCTACATGAATTTGATGATTTCAGTACCTTACCAAATGCAGGCCTGCTTAAAAGATGATGATTGATGTTGGTCAATCTTCACACCCTCCTACGAAGAAATAAAAACTTGATGATGAGTCAAAAAAGTGAGTTCACATGTAGCAAAGACAAAAAATTAGTCAACTTCGTTGTCCAAAGAGAAACAATTGGTTGGTTCATCAAGAGCTCATTCAGAGCCTCATGTTTTCTTGGAAAAAGGCACAGTTGTGCATAATGTTAAGAAGAGGAATGCAACTAATGCACATGCTACTGCTAAGAAAGAGTAATCACTTTCCATGTCAGATTTGGATGACATATAGTCTTATGTAAGAATTATGTAAGTATAACATGTTTTTGGTATGTTGTCTTAATGATAATACATATTTTAATATGATACATAAGGTATACCCATAAGGTATATCTGCATGATTGCATTGACAAATTAAATGAACATTAACCATGTGATATTTGACATCACAAGTCAATTATAAGGTATATTCATTGACTAATCATTATTCACAATGTAGGTTGACATAAAATTCAATGAGCTTCAAACGTTGATAATGAACCATTATACAAGCATTGTGAAAGTTGTGAAATAAGGTTTTACTTCAAATGACAAGGTATTTAAAATTTATCATTAATATCACAGTGTTATCGTATTATTCTAATTCTTTTTATGGTAAATAAAGAATTTTATTTCACCAAGTAGAGAGTTTACAACCTAGATAGAGCTGACTAACTATCTCTCAAATATAAAAACAATAGACTCCGGTAAGACTTACAGTAACATCTAAGGAGCTACTGGTCTTTTAGGATTACAGGAATCTACTAACATAACAAGACTAATTTTAACTCTTCAGGGCATGACTTTTAGTTGTTGCAGCACTGCATTCCACTTCTTATGTTGTCTGCCTCTGATGTGGATGTGCACAACTATTTCTTTGCAAACTCTATCTGGCATGAATCTCCCCTGCTGAAACCTCATTTAGTTTCTTTCTCTCCATATTATATATATTAGCATTGCAAACATAGAGCATGTTATAGCTCCTTTTTCCTGCTTTACCTCTGGCCCAGTTTTCCAGCCAATCAACTTCCTGCTGCTAGTCTCCTATTTGCTTTTGGATACCCAACCATGATAATAGTCTGCACCACAATTCTCTAGTTATTAGACACTCACAGAAGAGGTGAGCATGTGTTTCGAATGCATGAAAGTGAAAAAGATATCCCGGATAGAGAAGGGAATCCTCCTTAATCTCATAATGAGCACAACACAGATGCTAAAAGTGACAATGTTGTAGAGGATGCCGGACAATCACCTAAATTAGGTGGCAATGAAGGAGGAGCTGACGAGTGCTTAAAGGAAAAAGGAATTACACATTTGATTGTTAATTAAATTGACTTAATTGTATGATCGATTGTTTATACTTGCTCAAACTATTAACATCAAATAGTTTATCTGTCATTATTGAAAGTGTTGAAACTATTAATATAATTCTATAACACTTCATTAACTAATATAGTATATGTACTAATTAAGTTTCTCAGATGTATTATTTTGATACATCTGATAGTAGATGTATTATTTTGATACATATAGAAAGTTTAATCAAAACTTATTCCAAAATTGTCATTATTTGGGGTGTTGAAATTGTTCATTATAATAGTTACACACAAATTTTAAATTTTTAAGTGTCATGATAACTCATCAGTAGCAAATTTTAAACCAATCTTAAACAGATTCAAGATTTCAGAAATAAAAGTTTGAAATGTGTTCATTATGTTTTCCAGATGTATCATTTCGATATATATGATTCCACATGTATCAATATGATACATATAAATAGTTTAATCACTTTCTATAAAAAATTCAAACTCATACAAAAGTTTACTTTTACATACGTTAAACAGGAGGACGAGAGTGTGTACACTAACAAGGTGAAAAAAGAAGATAGGTATAGTAAAACTGCAAAAATAGATAACGAACTAAGGGATGAGCTCCTAAAGGTAATATCGGTTTACTTACCGGAGATTGTTTCTAATTTCTCACAAAGTTTATTTGTTATTATTTGGGGAGTTGAAATTGTTCCTTTTAATGGTCACAAGCTTATTTTAAATTTCTATGTGGCATAATAACTTTTCAGTAACAAATTTTAAACTTATCTTAAGCTAATCAAAGTTTTCAGTACAAAAGTTAGAAATCTGTTATGTAAATTTTCCAGATGTATCATAATGATACATATTGTTCCACATGTATCCTTATGATACATAAATATAGTTTAGTCACTTCTTATAAAAAATTCAATCTCACACTAAGTTTACTTTTTACATACGTCAAATAGGATGCTAAAGAAGACCTTCATATTACAAATGAAGATTTATCTAAAGCAATTGTCTTATATCTACCACCATTGTCTACAGCCTATCCAACAGGGATCACTGATAGCCAATCCATCACTAATAGTGATATTGCGGCTATTGAAACATGCAATCTGCAAGGAAACACTGATAGTTAATCTTATATTACTGACATTGCTATTGCAACTATTTGTCAGGTCCCTGTGTGCAAGAAAAATCTTTCAGATGTCATCAAGAAACCTGCCCAAGGAAATAGACAGTGTTCAAAACTTTATCAGTCACCATATGTCAATTTTTTTTATTCTGGGTCAAAAGATAAAGTAGTCATCCAGTCTTGAAAGAAGTTGAACTACTCGTTTGAAGGTCACAACATTTATGGACAATATGCTGAAGAACTATTCTCTAAGTTCTTTGTTTGGTTATCAATTGGACTGTACAAAACACATGCTAGTAGGTAAGATTGATGAATCACCTTTTAAAATATCATATAATACTAATTGAAATCATAATATGTGTATAGAAAAGGGAATGACGAGCACTACACAGTCAAATATGTTGAACTAAAACTGACGCTTGATTTTGGAGTTGTACATTCAATGAAAAAAGTTGGTTTTACAACATGACACAATCAAATACATATTGAAATGATGAGGTATGCCTCAAACAAATATATATAGCACCTAACTATTTTTTTGATTTTTATGATTTAAGCACTAATTTATATTTCTTTCTGGTGGTGTATTGTGTATATAGATTTTTTGACACATATCATATCTTTATGTAATTTCTGTCATATATATTGACCACAAACATAGTAGTTGATACATATATATACTTTTATTATTTTCCAGTCACACTGTTTATACAAATTCATATGTATCAACTGATTTACACTTGCATTATGTATGGCATATATGAATCAAATGTTCTTATATATTTTAATCTTCCAATATAGCACATCGATGTGGTATTCTTTTATCTTCACAAGAAAGCAAAATTGAACACCACCAATGAATATAGATACACTACCTCTAATTATAGGTTCAAGAACTACATCCATGACATATACACTCATTATCACCAAACTCAATATGATATTGATCTAAGCTCTCAGGACGAAAATATTAGTTCAATGAAAGTTGCTTCAGTAGAGAGATTAATTTGTGAAATTATTCAAGGTCTATGAATTCCAGCAGGTCTTTTATGGCATTTGGTTGATGAGGTATACGTGTCAATAAATTGTCAGAGATTGTTTCACTGGGTATTGGTAGTCATAGTGTTCAAGGAAAGATGTATTTGTGTGTATGAATCATTGAAAGGTCATACAGGTCATGCATCTGAGATAAAAGAGCTTGCTAAAATGTTATCAACTTACTTGTCAATATCTAATTTTTTTGAGAAGAAAGAACGTGCGGACTGGTCGCTACTAGAAGCATACAAGAAAAAGACGGACCAGCATACATTTGATATTTAGTTTGTTGATGGTATTGTGTAACAATAATGCGGTATGTTGTACGTATCATTTATTCTTTTAAATATATGTTTTTACATAATTGATCTCAGGAACTCCTAAACTATCTACTGTTCTGTCCTCCAAGAATTATGGTTTATTTGTTGCCGCATATGCTGAATTTTTAAGTGAAAGGCATCAAATATCTTTTTTAGAGTTTGATTCAGGATTGCATCATACCAGATACGCATCATTATTATAGGACCATGGAGTGAACAAAGTATCTAATGGATATATTTGTGACAATCAGGATCCGCCTAGGCTTAAACGAACCTTCATTTCATATGAGGATACAGAGAATGTCAATTCGTATTTGTCTAGTATTTGTTGTTTGAAAAAATGATAACTGTTTCTTATACTTTAAGTATTTTTTGGATATTTCTAGACTACCAATTTTATTAATTAAGTATTCAGTATTTTTGTGGTTAATGTCATGGCATTTTATCTTATGAAATGAAGCGTTCTTATGTTGTTCAACCATATTATTCTATCTTTTATGTTATGACTATGTTTGTCATTGTTTATTATGTGTTTGATATATATGTTTGATTCATACCATGTTGTGCTAAAATGTGTTAAAATGACATACCAGATGTGTTAAAATGTCTTAACACTTCATCAGTGATTACTAATATGAATCACATAATATTCTTAAATATTTTAATATATATCACTTACAAACAATTTGTTGTCAATATATCACCAATATTCCAGATATGTTAAAATGTCTTAACACTGAATGAGGCATTACTAATCTGAATCACATAACTTTCATGAACGCTTAATATAAATCATATAACATTTATAAATGTTTTAATATGTATCACAAAATTTGTTGAAAATGTATCACTAGCATTCCAGATCTGTTAAAATCTCTTAACAATATAACAAGCGTTACTAATATGAATCACATAACTTTCATGAATGTTTTATATAAATCATATAATATTTATTAAATTTTTACTATGTATCAATGGCAAAAAATTACTTGAAATTTATTCTTTGATAGATTAACTCAAATTGTTGAATTAAAAACATTAATATTAATAAACATTTCTACTTTCATTGTAAACAAAATATCTCATGAAACGAATTTTTGAGAACTTAACTCAAATTATTGAACTAAACAAACAATTCTGATTCCACTTCAAATAAAAATGTCACATCTCCTTTGAAAAGTAGTTGCAAATGCGTCTATTATAACCTTCATACCCATACTTTCCACAATGATTTGAGGTTGATGAAAATTTTTTGCTACTTTTCTTTTGTATTCCTTTCTTAGGTCTTTCTGGTGGTTTTCTATATTTTAAAGGCAAAACCACATCTTCCAACAGCTCCGTTGGTACATGCCAATCTCATTTATCGGGCACTGGACAAAGTGGAATTTCATAAGTCTTGACTAGTGTCTCCTTCTTGTAGTAATCAAAATAGTATGACTTCATTTTATTTACATGTTTGCTTTTCAAAACAGCAATAGTGTGCGCGCTTGGTATCTCGTCAAGCTGAAATCTATCAAAGTTGCAAGTTCTATTATTCAATCGAACTATGTATTTTCATCTTTCTTCATAAACACTGTATATGTAGTTCGTTGATTCCCTAACCTAAAAAATATTTTTTAATGTACAGTTACGTTAATCATCATAGTATAGGAATCATAAAGATTACAGAATAATTATGTATAAAGAATGAGTTTTCAAGTTGTGGCATATTTTTCATATGTATCAAAATGATACATTTGATTTCCAGATGTATCATTATGAAGGATAAAATACAGTTCAAAGCAACTTTGTTACACTAACATAAATAGTAAATAAATTACCATCATACGTGATGACTTTGACTCGTTCAATTGAAGAATTTGTTGAAACTTACCTCCCAATGAGCCTTTAGCAAGAAAGCTAGACCTCTCTCTATTTTTGTTGTTCCAACCACCAAATAAGATTCTAACTTGTTCAAGAAAATCTAAAATTGATAGTTCACGTGCTTCAGCAAGACGAGAGTTGATACATTCTGCAATGTTGGAAGTCATCATCCTTGCCCTATTTATTGGAGCATGAACTTGTGACCACTTTTCGTCTCCAAAATTTTTTAGATATTCCTGTATTGTTAATCTTTCTCACTTTACATATAAGCTCATCAAAATCATCCAGTGTGTATGATTTAGCCATGGCCAAAAACTCACTGGTCAGTTTGTACTTACTCCTTTTATAATTTGTGCAGACATTATTTCAAAGATGCCAAACACATACAAAATAAGGTTTACATAGATAAACTATACTAACAGTCTTGATTATGCTTTCATGTCTATAAGAGACAATGCATATATTATCACGCTCACCGTAAGCACACTTAAATTGCTGAAAAAACCATATCCAGGAGGAATCATTCTTAGAATCTACAACCCCATATGCAAGCGGCAATTTATGACTTGATACATAACATCACCCAATTATTATGTCTAATTTATATAAACTTAACATCATTTTGATAGAAAAATATAAAAGGATGACTATGTCCAATACCTTCTCCATCAAGTGTGCTAGCTGAAATGAATGTTCTCTTATATGGTCCACTCATGTGACTACTGTCTACTACCACAACAGGCCTATAATACTCAAATCCACTAATAAATGGATGTATGGATGTAGTGATATGAATAGATACAAGAACTCATTATCGAGAGACTTATGCATCCTTATATGTGAATTGGGGTAAACGGAATTCAACATGTATATATAGGTTGGTATTTTCTTGTATCTATCTGCTGGTCGCTATCTGTCTGCTGGTCACCCTCTCAATATCTTTAAAGCATCTTCTTTAGCACACCATGCCTTCATGTAATCTATGTCCAAACCAACTTCCTATTTTATATCTTCAATAATGTCACTTAGTGTGATTATTCTTTTATGGTTCAATAACTTTGGAGCTGTTATTCCAGCTACAAAAGCAATTATTGCATTTCACTGATCAAAAACTCTGTCTTTTAATAGACATGTATGTTCATGATTGAAATATCTTACTACGAAAGTATCAGAACCAAGCCTACATGAGGCCTTGAATAACTAACTACATTCTAGAGATTTGCACATCAAAACATAATTAAAAGAGAATAAAATAAAATAAAATATATCACAAATATGAATATCTATTAATCTGTTATTAAATGTATCACATAAGGTATATATATATCTCACTACTTTTACACTATTTCACAATCTTTTTTGAAATTAATCATATTTTTTCATGTATGCTACAGATTTCATATATATATTGAATATTTTTATATCAATATGAAATACAGCCAAATGTATCACATAGGATTTACATGTATAACATGTTGTAAATAAATGTATCACTTATTTGGTTGAAATAAATACAGCATCTACCATATGAATCACCATTATACACATGTAATGATAACATATGTATCATTCATATGAATCACCTTTATACTACAAAATCTCAAATTTTGTTATACTTTATCAAAAAATCATAATGCATAGTAAGTAAATAAATATATGAATCACAAATTACGACACACAATATATAGATCTACGTTTATAAAACTATCACAAAACTTGACTTACAAAAACTAAAATCAATAGTGCTGGTAATTTAAGAAAATGTATCACTATAATTTTCAGATGTATAACTAAAATATAATATCAAAAATTAACGATGAACAACTAGAATCAAACCTTTGTTTGTTAGATCTCTCAGCTCAGAAATTGAATTTATGCTTGATTGTATAGTTATGCATTACTGATACAAGAGTTGCTTTATTTTTATAACGCCCGGAGTCTGCACCCCGAATGCTACACGGTGCTTATGACCCCAAAGGACAATAAGCTAACCCATAAATGGTGCCTGTTGAGAGCATTGAATAATAATACTGAAATAATACAAAAGTTAGGTTGAAATTCCATAAGGTTCATAAACTGAATACTGGTAAATATAGCAACTGATAATAACATCTGAAAACTGAATACTGTCTGAACTAGTCTAGTCTGAAAAGCCTCTAACTGAACTGTCTGAATGTGGAGTTGATGGGATAAGCCCCTTAACAACTCCAACTAATAAAACACTGAATCTACTGTAATACTGAAATAAAAGATTATCCTCAATAGATAAGGACTCACTACTAAATTTGCTACTGCTGACTAAATCTGGCTAAGCGCGATCAGGAACCTGAGCATCGAAACCTATGATATGAGATATCTTAGCGTAAGAAATGAGTATGTGATCAATACATGGAATGTACTGATATGCTAGATGAGGTAAGGCTAAAATGCATGGGTTCATATGCATGAATAGTAACTGACTGAGTGATATGAATATAACTAAATGAGAGTACATGGATAACTAAAGCTGCTGTAAACACTAAGTATTCAATACTGTGCATATGCATATATACTGTATATGAGATTTATACTAAAATTGAGTACTAAGTTTTGATAATTGAGTAACTGATATCTGAGATTACTGATAACTGATCGACTGTTACTAACAATCCTAATTCTATAGAACTAAACTGAGTTCTATACTAAAGACTAAAATGAAAACTGTGTGAGGTAATCATCTAAACGGCATGCCCCTCTCTGAACTGATTAGGGTCCAACCTGTAATCCCAGTTGAAAGGGTGTCAGTACTATACCACGAGTACAGATACTAGCTATGTGGATCCACTAAAATATCGACCCAAAGGACTAAGGGTCACTCTTTACTAGCAGGTTCCCTAATGAGAATGGTATTGCCCTCGACTAATAGGTAAACACCTTATCAACCCTCAACTGGCAGGTTGATATCTCAACCTATGCTGGAAACGTAGTTCAGGAATACAAGGACTGCTACTAAGGGCCACACCCTCTACTGATACTCGGTGCTGAATCCTACTCCCAACTAAATGACGCTGATTATTAAACTGAATTGAACTAGACTGAGTTTCACTGAGTTCTGTAACTAACTGAGTACTACTGTTTGTGACAATACTAAGACTATTCTATAGCTACTGTGATCTAGGTAAATAGCTAGATTTTTTGGGTATTGAATACCCCTAGGACTCAATAGCGTCAATAATAAAACATGGGACAATCTTGAAAGTGTACTAGTGAGTCACTTAATTATAATTCATTTGTTGAGATATTTTGGCAAACACTTGCAAGGCATGAACTTATACATGAATGGAAACACATGCTAATATGTCATGATTGCACTATTCAATTCATAGATACATTTTAACGAACATTTGGGGAGCATGATTATTTCATATAATAATAATAAACATAATAAATACCAAGGATACTATATTCAACTCTTAAATTGTAAGACCTCACAAAATCTCTCATAGTCTGAGCCTTAGAGCGTGTTTAGTAAAGTGTTAATCTGACCCTAAAAGGTTGAAAAGTATCCTCCCAAGTGAGAAGTATTTTAAACCATGTAGAATTTTCCTAATATCGAATTTTTTTCATGTAGATAATTGAATAAGCTTTACATCGATACCAAATTCGCTCAAATCCGATACTCGGGCAAAGAGTTAGAGCTATTTTAGTGAGATAGTGTGCCACCTGGCACTTTAGCGCATCGCAAATCCAACCAAAATGACAATCTTTAAAATCCAGTGAGCCTCCACGATTATGAAACGTCGCGCCAAGGCTTAATTTTAGAATTTTCAATTTTCAATGCATCAGCACGATTTCACCGCGTCACGGTGCCTTTCCAGTTTGCAACCAAGGTGGCAACGCGATTTCCACCGTGTCACACCATCAAGAAGTTTTCCGATTGTCCAATTTCTAGTAAGCTGGCGTGATTATGGCGCATCGCGCTTGTATATAAAATCAGGATTTTTCAGTTTAATTCCAGGGGCAAAAAGGGTCATTTTGCTACCCCTATATATACTCCTTAACACGGGATTTGGATTTATTTTAACCTAAAAATACTAGTTTTGTCTCAAAGTTGTTCAAGAACAAGAGCTAGGTTTTCTGCAAAATCAAAACCCTTCCTTCTTCTTCAAGAGAAATCAAGAAATCAAGAATCTCTCCAAGAGCTTTCAAGAAAGAGTTTCTCTAAGGTATGCAGATGTTGATTCTTTGGTCCCTTTCATTCAAGAAGCTCAAGAACCTAAATTTCAAAGCTTTTATGTTTATGAGTTTTCATGATTCATGTGAGTTGAAATTGATATTCATGTTATTATTGAGTTGTGATTCATGTTTGTTTACAAGGTTTTCAAGCTTTGACCCTAGTATGTGAAATTCATGTGATGTTCATGATAAGCCCTCTTCAAGTTGCTTGTTAAGTGATGTGTTTATGTTAATTAGGTGTATAAATTCTTGAATAAGCAAAGCATGCTCCTCATATGTTTGATAAACTGCTTATGTGAAGGAATTAGAGCCATTCTAGCATATTGATTAGAAATCCCCAATTGTGTGCAAGCTCATGCATGCCAAGTGTTTGTTGAAAAGCCTTAGTGAATGAATTGTGACATGATAGCATGAAATTCCCCAATTATGTGCTCTTTGATACATGCTAAAAATTTAATTCATGCTAAGTGTTTGATGCAAGATCTTGTTGAATGGAGTATGAGCCAATAGCATGCCTCCCTATACTATCACATATTTATGATTCCCAAATGCTTGAAGAGATTTTGTAGTGATTGTGATGGTGAATAAATGCCCATGGTCTTGATAATTCAAGAATGGTTATACTTTACTTTTATGTTATCGAGTCTTGGGGGTATTTATACCCGATAATTTAGCTGCAGTCTAGAGCCAGTGTCAGTTTTCTCGATAATCTCAGTCAAGCTATGATTCTCAAAACTCAGTGAGTTATAGAACTCTGTACTCTTAGACAGATATAGAAATTAAGAAATATCAGTATCACTAGTATTCTAGCCTCAGTTCAGTACTCAGCTCTGATCTAGTAGTATTTAAATGTTTAGTTCAGACCTCAGTAGTAATCGAGTAATCTATTTAAAGTTCAGTGTCATTCAGTCAGATAACGAGATTCAGTAGTATTCCATTAGATACGGAACCAATTGAACTCATCTTAACTCAGTCAGATCATTCGAGAAACATGATCAGTATCAGATTCATCTTGGTTTGTGTTCAGTTAAGAATTAGTTCAGAGTCTTTCAGTTGAGAGTAGGAGCTAGCACCGATCTAGGGCAGGTATGGCAGATCCCTGTCAGAGAGGCAGAGTCATTAGGAACAATCCCTGAACTCCAGAACTGTATAGCTAGCACAAGATGCAGGAGTCACCCATCAGGAAAGGCTAGTCACCCGTCAGATAGGCTGGTCACCCATCAGATAGGCTTGACTATTATATTGCCTTAGGCTTGACTTCCTGCGAGGGTCACCCATCAGATAGCTTGAATAGAGAGGTCTTTACCCGTGGCATGGTATTGACACCCTTCCAGCTGTGATTACAAGTTGGACCCCATCAGTTGAGATTCGGGGCATGCCGGTTAAGTAACTACTTCCCACAGTTGCAGTTTTAGTATTAATCTTTAAAATTAGGACTGTCAGATACAGTCATCTATCTCAGTGAGGAACTCAGATAGTTTCATTAATTCATGGACCACCCGTCAGATAGGCTTGGTCTCATATAAAGTTATCCAGTATCATATTTAGAGATGACCCATCAGATAGGCTTGATCTCGTCTCATATTCAGTTGAGTAATCTCATTATCAAATTTCGAGATCACCCATTAGATAGGCTTGATCTCAGTCTTAGATTCAGTTGAGTAGGCGTGATCTCAGTCTCAGATTCAATTGAGTAATCTCATTATCAGATTCTGAGATCGCCCGTCAGATAGGCTTGATCTCATCTTAGATTCAGTTGAGTATTCTTGTTATCAGATCTAAAGATCACCCATCAGATAAGTTTGATCTCAGTCTCAGATTCAGTTGAGTATTCTTATTATCAGATCTAGAGATCACCCGTCAGATAGGCTTGATCTCAGTTTCAGATTCAGTTGAGTATTTTTGTTATCATATCTAGAGATCACCCGTCAGATAGGCTTGATCTCAGTCTCAGATTCAGTTGAGTATTCTTGTTGTCAGGTTCGGACATGATCATTTCTTATCATTGATAGTAGATTCCGAAATCATCCATTAGAGAGGTTTGATCTCCGATGCAGTCAGTCGAAGTAGAAAGCTCAGAATTTAGTCATTGATATGAGTAGATTCAGTTAATCATTTTTAGTATCATCAGATTTGGGCGAATTTTATAATGTTGGAAAGCTGACTGAATTTCCTACACTTTGGTAAGTCTTAAACTGGAAAACTTCTAAGTGAATTGAAAATTTTATATAAAAATATCATGTATTGAGAGCTAAACTGAGCTTGGGAAATACGGGGTATTACAATATCTACCCTTTGGGAACATTTGTCCTCGAATGAGACTAATTAAGTTGAAAAACTCATCGACTACATTTATACAAACACTGAACATGCACAACTGAAGCATGACTAAGCTAAGACTGTCGATAAACTGAGTTTACATACTGAACATGCATAACTAAAGCATGACTAAGCTGAGACTACTGATAAACTGAGTTTACATACTGAACATGCATAACTGAAGCATGATTACATGGTTGAATTGATTCATGAATGGATGACTGTCATGCAAAATGATATGCAAGGGTAACTGATACAAAGTTTGTAACTGTAATTGAACATGGAACTGAGTAAATTTAAGGAAGATTGTTACCTCAAGCTGAGACTGAGTTTCCGAAGACGAGGTAAAGATACTTGGTCTGCATGTCTGCTTCTGCTTCCCAAGTAGCTCCCTTAATGGACTGGTTCCGCCAAAGAACTTTGACGAAGGAAACTTTTTTATTCCTTAGTCTACGAATCTGACGATCAAGGATTTGGACTAGAACCTCTTCGAAAGAAAGATTATTCTAAATTTGTACACCTTGTAAGGGGACTTACAACTGTTGGGTCACCAATGGATTTCTTTATCAAGAAGACATGGAATACTGGGTGCACTAAAGCTGTCAGAAGGCAACTCAAACTCGTAAGCTACCTTTCCAAAACGGCTAACAATTTTGTAAGGACCGATATATCGGGGACTGAGCTTTCCCTTCTTGCCAACCCTCTTCACTCCTTTCATGGGAGAGATTTTTGGGTACATGAAATGGCCAATATTAAACTCAAGATCCTTTTTTCTCACATCTGCATACGATTTCTGCTGGCTCTGGGCTGCCTTAAGCCTCTCTCTGATCAGCTAAACCTTCTCTAAGGCATCAAATACCAAGTCGGGCCCTACTAATGCGCCTCACCTACCTCAAACCAACCAATTAGAGATCTACATCTCCTACTATAAAGAGCTTCAAATGGAGCCATATGAATACTAGAATGATAGTTTTTATTATATGCGAATTCGATCAAAGGCAAGTGGGCATCCAACTACCTTTAAAATCAACAACACAAGCCTTAACATATCTTCTAGAGTCTGAATGGTCCTTTCTGCTTGTCCATCTGCCTGAGGGTGAAAAGTTGTACTGGGGTGAACTTGGGTACCAAGACCCTTTTAGAATGCTTTTAAAAAATGAGAGGTAAATTGGGTACCTCTATTTGAAACAATGGATACTGGGACTCCGTGCAACCTAACCAACTCTCTGAGATAGAGCTTGGAATAGTCCTCAGCTAAATAAGAAGTATGGACTGGTAAGAAATGGGCAGATTTGGTCATCCTGACTACAATGACCCAAATCAAATCATGCTAATGATGAGTACGAGGCAAGCCTGTCATGAAATCCATGTTCATTTTCTCCCACTTCTAAGTAGGGATATTGAACTCCTGCATAGACCCACAAGGATTCTGATGTTCAATCTTAACTTGCTGATACGTAGAGCACTTAGCTATAAATTATGCAATGTCTCTCTTCATCCCACTCCACCAATAGATCTTCTACAGTTGTGGTACATCTTATTGGCCCCTGGATGAATAGAGTAATGTGCACCATGTGCTTCTATAAGAATTCACTGTCTCAACTCGTCAACACACAAAACACACAATCTACCCTGGAAACACAATACACCATCTCCCTCTTGGGAGAAAACCTCCACCTTTTGATCTCTGACTGACTCTTTTAGCTTGACTAGACTGGGATCTCTATCTTTCTTTTCTTTCACTTCAAAAACCAAAAATGATTCCAAAATATTCTGCATCAACACACTACCCTCAGCTGAGTTAACTAAATGGAAACCTAATCTGGTAAGATAATTAACTTCCTGAACTAACTTCTTTTTATCATCCTAAACGTGAGCAATGCTATCCATAGACAATCTACTTAGGGAATCCTCCATTACATTGGCCTTGCCCGGATGATACAAAACACTCATATCATAATCTTTCAACAATTCTAACCATCTCCTCTGATGCAAATTCAAATCTTTCTGAGAGAACACATACTATAAGTTTTTGTGATTTCTGAACATATCTACATATACTCCATACAAATAGTGCCTCCAAATCTTTAAGGCAAATACTACTACCGCTAACTCGAGGTCATGGGTAGGGTAATTTTTCTTATGGGACTTAAGCTGTCTAGAGGCATAGGCTATGTCCTTACCTCTCTACATTAGGACACAACCCAAACCTACTATAGATTCATCACAGTACACAACGAAACCATCTAAACCATATGGTAATGTCAAAACTGGGGTTGTAGTGAGTCGAGTCTTCAAATCTTGACTCTTCTCATAAGAATCTGACCACTGAAACTTGATTTTCTTCTAAGTCAATCTGGACATGGGGGATGCAATAGACAAAAAACCTTAAACAAACCGATAGTAATAGCCAACTAAACCCAAGAAACTCCTGATATCTGATGGAGAAATAGGTCTAGGCCAGTTTCTCACTACCTCGGTCTTTTGAGGATCAAGTCTAATCTATTACCAGAAATAATATAGCCAAGAAATGCTACTGACCTTAGCTAAAATTCATACTTACTAAATTTAACGAACAACTGATGGGCTTTGAGAGTCTAAAGTACAATTCTGAGGTGATTTGCGTGATCATTCCCGCTACGAGAATAGACAAGAATGTCATCGATGAAGACTATGATGAACATATCCAAGTACTTCTTGAAGACTCTGTTCATCAAGTCCATGAAAGTTGCTGGGGCTTTAGTGAGACCAAAGGACATAACTAGAAACTTGAAGTGACCATACCGGGTTCAAAAAGTTATTTTTGAAATATTACATTCTCTGACTCTGAGCTGATGATAGTCGAATCTGAGGTCTATCTTAGAAAATTAACTGGTTCCTTGAAGCTGGTCAAATAAGTCATCGATTATGGGAAGTGGGTATTTTTTTTATTATGACCTTGTTCAACTGACGGTAGTTAATACACATTCTAAGAGAACCATTTTTCTTGCTCATGCATAAAACTGGTGCGCCCCACGGGGAAACGCTGGGTCTGATGAACCCCATGTCTAAAAGGTCCTTTAACTGTTCTTTTAACTCTCTAATTTTGGCTAGAGCCATTCTGTATGATGGAATAGAGATAGGTTGGATATCTGGAAAAAGGTCTATTCCAAAGTCAATTTTCCTCTTAGGAGGAACACTGAGAAGACCTTCGGGATACACATCTAAGAATTCATTTACTACTGGGACTAACTCAAGGCTGAGAGTCTCTGAACAAGAGTCTTTGACTCACACAAGATGATAGACACATCCCTTGGATATTATTTTTCTCACTCTTAGGTATGAAATTAATTGACCCTTTAGCACTGTAGTACTACCCCTCCATTCAAAGACTGATTCATTTAGAAACTAGAAATGAACAACTTTGTTTCTATAGTCAACTGAAGCATAGCATGAGTGGAGCAAATCTATGTCGAGAATGACGTCAAAATTCATCATCTCTAACTCTACTAAGTCTACTGAGGTGACTTTCTGAGATATTACTATCGGACAGTTCCTATATACCCACCGGGATATGATAGACTGACTGTAATGATCCAAGACTACCCCCTAGTCATCACACGGTGCTTGCAACCCCGAAGGACCACAAGCTAACCCATGAATGATATATGTTATGAGCACTGAACAATAATACTGAAATGATTGTGGAATAATAGGCTGAAATGCCATAAGGTTCAAAACATCTACAATATTGATAATGAATAATAACATTTGAATTTGAAATACTATCTAAAAATCTAGTCTGAAAAGCCTCTAACTGAATCTGTCTGAAAGTAGAGTCGATGGGATAATCTCCCAACTAACTCAATCTACTAAAATATTGCTAAGTTAAAGTACTAAAATAAAAGCATATCCTCAACAGATGAGGACTCACTGCTAAATCTGCTACTGCTGGATGAATATGTGTAAGGGCGTCAGGAGCCTGAGCGTCCGAACCTATGATATGAAACATCATAGTGCAAGAAATAGGTATGCATCAGTACGTGGGAATGTACTGGTATGCTAAATGAGGTAAGTCTAAATGCATAGGTTTATATGCATGAACAATAACTAACTGAATGATATGCAAAAGTTGGATTAGCATACATGAAGGATCTGTAACTACTGAACATACTGTGCATACTGTAACTGAGTATACTGGAACTGAATTTGATAACTGATAATTGAATATACTGATAATCTGAGATCACTGATAATCTTAATACTGATAACTGAGTTACTGTATCTGACAGTCCTAATTCTGCAGAACTGAACTAAGTTCTATTCTGAAGACTGAGACTGAAACAAAAACTGTGGGAGTTTTCACTTAACCGACATGCCCCTGAGTAAAATAAGTGAGGTCCAACCTGTAACCCTAGTTGGAAGGGTGCCAATATCGTGCCACAGGTAAAGACACTGCTATGGTCAAGCCTATTTGATGGTGACCCTGAACAGGGAGTCAAACCTAATCTGACGAGAATGTAATTACAAAGGAAATAAAATGTAATTATATTATATTATATTTATATTAATTATAAATATAATTACACTCAAACTACACCTCTCAATGAGAATTTAAGCGATCGTTGTCAATATAAAATCCAACTAGGTTGGGGTCGAATCCCACAGGGAATATGGTGTGAACGTAAGTCATTTGCGATTTAATCAACTGATAGTTGGATGTTTCAAGAAAAAGGGTGGTTTTAGTTAACAAGTAATTGTAGGTTACTTTAGTTTAAATGTTTGTAATCAAGAGTTTATGAAAAACCAGAATTATGTTCACTAGGGGTTTTGGTACTTGACAGATGCTACTAGTGGTTCAAGATTCACACAGTAGGTAGGACAACAAGTTATCTTTAGCGAAGTTGTGCTTAAATGTCTCTTGAACTACTTAAGCATTTAATTACCTAATCCTCTCAGACTTAGGGAATTTATATTCACTTCCCAGATATTACCTTAGGTTAACCAACCTTGTTACAACGCTGATTATTAATCGGAAGTTTAGTGTTTCCAAGTCCCTGTTGATAATTCACTTCCCACTATATTTGATTTCTTTTTCAAGCAAATCAAAGCAGGTGTTATCTATCATTTGCAACCAACAGACAATAATTAAGATATCAGAATTATCAAGGAGTCCTACCACCTTTCGAATATTGAACACTCAGCACCTTATCAAGACCTACCCCTAGATCCCATAATTCAAGTTAAAGGAATTTAGCTACTCATGACGTAATAATCGAAGCAACTAGATGAATTCATGCTTTGAAAGATGAACTTACCAAAATATGAATAGAAACTAGAGATTCTCAGATTAAATCACCAAAGAAAATCTCAAAATAATGACGATAATCTCTTTAAAGTAATTATTTTCTCAATCCAAAAGAGGAGGGAGAAAAATATCAAAGTATCATGTCTCAAAACTCAAGGTTTGGAACTCTTAAGAAAATTCTAAACAAGGCTTTAAATAGTTCACCCTAATTATGAAAACAAAATAATAAAATTCAAAAATTCCTCAGATTAGGTGATGCCATTTGTGATAGCCTATCAGGAGGCTGACGACTTATCACAAATGTCGTCAGCTTTCTTTATGCTTTTGGTACTCGCTGCCTAATACTGACGACAAACGGTGATGCCTTATAAGCTCCTGGATGACCTATCACAATTATCGTCAAGGCTTTTCCTCAGCTCTCATGTTCTACCTTAGGCTGACGACAGTCTTGAGGACTTATCAGCTCATTGACGTCCTAGCACAAAATGTCATCACAGTTTTCAACTTAGGCCAATTCTCTGTCTACTGCTGCTGATGTAGCTGATAGCTTACCACAAGACTGACGATTTATCACAAATGTCATCAGCCATACTTTGCCTTATTTACTTCAAATTCCAGCTCATTTGCTTTCATTCTTGTTGGTTCTCTAGCATTTTAGCTTCTACCACAAAATCAAATATAAATCAATCAAAAACGACAAAAGTCTCTTAAGACTTTGAATTATTCCTAGTTAAAAGCCTCAAATGTGTTAGCATTAGCTCACACATCAACACCCTCAACTTAAAACAATTGCTTGTCCTCAAGCAACGCAGCACAACTAAGAGAATACAAAGCATATTTGGCAGTCAATCATCCATATCATCTCAAAACACTTTCACCATCTCCAAAGTCAGTCAATTTAAGTACAATGAAGAACACCAATGCAACACACAAAAATCAAGATATGGCATCAATTCAGCTATAACAACCATGCATAGACTAGTATTACACTACCTGAATTAGTTAGTAACTAGCAATGTAACCAGTGTGCCCTTACAGCAAACAAATCCCCCTCATCTCACATCAAGAATTATATATGTAACCATGGAGACAATCAAAACACTCACTCTCCAAATGAAGTTCCAATCAGTGTATGCCAAGTACCATAGGCTTGCCCTTATTTTCATTACCCAGATCTTCAGATAGGTCAACTAGGATCATTATAGGACTTCTCTTAGGCTTGTACTGTAGGCTAGGGGCTGATATGATAATCGATGGTATTTAAAGTGACTAAGCCTCCTTAACACTACACTAGCTTTTTGGGGGTTTCACTCATTAGCCTTTTACACTCTTCTCTTTTCTTGATCACAATTATTTAGGATGGGTGCAGTCTTTTCTCAATTACTTATTCTTTTTCATAATTTTTCTTTTTCTTTCTCTTTTTCTCTATACCCAGCTTTTTATTCTTTTCTTTCATGCTACATTTTGTCATACTCATTTTATATCATGCACCTCTATGATATCCACCCTTAACTTAGGCCATTTGCCTAAGTCAAGATGCACAGTGTCCAAGGAGGACCAGGGCCAAAATAGGTTCATTATGATCTAAATAAGAAGGTGACAGGCGTCATACAAAGAAATAGGCTAATTACACTCCAAACAGGGATCAAGGGATATGATACACATAGGGAAGGTCATTTAGGCTAAAGTGAGCTAATATTAAAATGGCTTATGATCCTTTCCTAATTCCTATCCTTCAACTTTGGTAAGACTAACCGGGCAAGTTCTGGCTTCAACATACAGAGGGAACTAAGTAACATCTCACACACACACTTGGTGCATAGGTATATCGCACTCGACTACTCATTCAGTTCGTGTAGCTGTTTAGCAATGATTATTATATTACTAGAACTAATGTCATACAAAGATGCACGATGGTCATACTTAAATGCAAATCACTTAGTTTAAAGTAGTAGACCACTTGAAGAGGTGTAGCAAAATCACAAAAATAATTCAACTACCTCAAGTACAAGTATTTCTCCTAGTTGACTACAAAATCTTACAACAACAAATTTACCCTACACCCTCAACTTAAAATCAAAGAAAATCTAAACTGAGGGTTAGAGTATACCTGGAATAGATCAATCCTGGGGGTCATGGGTTCCTGACCCTACTGCCGCATCTCTATCAGGAGCCTCTCTCTGTTTTGGTGCTGCTGGTTTATCAGTCTCTGAAGGCCTACTAGTAGAGGCACCTGCGGCTCTCGCTCGGATGGCTGCCTCCTATCTCTTATTGTCCACTAAGGACTCAATTCTCACCTTTTTCATCTCCTTCTTTTCAGACTTCTTTCTTGCCCTCTTTTCTACTTTTCTTTCTTCATCACTGCCAGGCCTCTCTCTCTTTTCTTTTCCTTTCTTCGTACCTTTGTTCTTATTTTTCTTCACTGGATCCTCCGTGAGATCAAGCACCGGGATTTATTTATCAGACTCCTCAGCTACTGGAACTAATGACACCATAAAGTGGTCCTGCTATAGCTTTCCAACCTCTGCCTATACTTTGTCTAGGTCTGATCTGAATAATACCATCTCTGGAGCTGATCTCTCTCGACTGCGCATTGAAGCAGTTTTTCAATTCATCAATCTGGCACGATAAAGCCTTGTAAGGCTCAAGTATAGCCTTAACTCTTTTGTCAACTGCAGCTGCAAATTTCTTGGCAAAGAGTTTAAGCTGAGCCTCGTACCACTTGGACTGCTTTACTACTCTCCTGGAATTCATAGGGTTGAAGGCAAATTCTGTTGTAGGCACTGTAGCTGGAGGAGTTGTCTTAGTTCTGGGCACTAATAATTCTGCCATTATTACGGATGTTGGAGGTACAACTTTAGAATTAGGCACCTCTACATTAGGTGCTGAACTAGTACCTGTAACCGGTAGATCAGTTGGAATCACTGAGCCCCTGTCAAGCATTAGCCTTGGCTGATTTTCATCATTTCGGATCGGATTATAGGTCTTCCTAGCAAAGAGTTCTTCTTCTAACCCTATAATCTTTGGCACATTTGCTGCCCTATATAACCTTGTAATTAAAAAAGGGAAGGGATATGCTGTATCATACCCCGAGATCCGAATTTTTATTTCTTCGACGATAATCTCTCCAAAATTTAATTTAAGGTTAGCCAGAAAACTTGGGACTAATATTGCTCTGTCATCCCCGAAGATATTATCACCATCTATGGGCATCAACCAGGTACGTACAATACCCCACCAAAATCTTTCCTCTGAATTCAAGGAGGCCTTGAAGATCCTTTTACTCAGATTTGTTAGCCATTCCGGTTCTCCATCGGCTATGAGTGTGGCTAACCAATTCCGCTAATTTTCCCGATGCTTCAACCGGGTATAGAAAGTAGGTGAAGTGGCCTGAGCAGTGAAGTTCAACCCATGAAGGAACCTGTTGATTTTTGCTTCAGAAACATCCACCATTACGCCCCGTATCAGAACTTTATCCAACAAAGGTTGGTCAGCTGCTTTCTCTCCTTCTGTACATATATTTTCCAAGCGAGCTTGGTATTTTGCATAGAACTCCCTAACTAGTGTAGGGAAAATGAATTTCCTCCTCGTATAGTCCATCCCAAATCATAGCCATAAAATTTTTGCTCCATCTCCGGGTACCTGCTCAACCTCTTAGTGATGATTCTCTTCTCCTCAAAGATTGGCCTCTTGACAGCTCTTCTGTTGGTTTTGTGAAGTCCATCAAAGAAGATTTTCTGAGCTTTACGAATCTGCCATCTAGTGACATCTCGGACTTCAGGATTCTTGTATTTGACCATAGTTCCCCAAATCGGAGAGTCTTCATCATCTTGTGGCTTAGCAAAAAGGGACTCAGTTGATGGTCACTCAGACTCATGCCCTTTGAAATCAGGATGATCTGAATTATGCTCTTTAGATTCAGGATGTTCAAAATCTTGTTACTCAGAGACCGTTTGCTCAGAAGTTGTATGCTCGGATGTTGTTGGCTCAGTGTTACTTTCTTCACTCTTCTCCACCTCAACTGGTGGGGGTGGTGGACTATTTTTAGGGCTTTGCTTCTTCTTTTGCTTCCTGAGCAGAGGCTCTTCCTCTTCATAATTAGACTCTTCGTTGAAGAGTCTCCAAGGTAAACTTCCCTTGGTCACTTTCTTTGTGGATTTTGAGTTCTTTCCTTTGGGTGCCATTTCAAGACCTGTAGCAAGAGAAAAACCATTAGTTGACCCTCAAGAGTATAAACACAAACACATCAATCATTGAATTCCACACCCCTTGAAAGGGTTTACTAATACTTCAGGTCCCGGGTGTCATGACATTTCTGATAAGACGCCACAGTTGTGATAGCTTATCATGAATGTCATCAACCCTAAACAGAACCCACAAAATTCTTATCGAATTCTAATGACATTTCTAACAAGCTGTCACAGTTGTGATAGCTTATCACCAATGTCGTCAGCTATAAACAGAACCCCAACTTGATTTTAAATCAAATTTTGGTCCCATTTTTTCTTAAAATCCACACGATTTTCATTTTTTTTAGCTGAACTTTTAAACCTTAAGCTTGCACAGAAAACCCTAGTTCTAATTTTTAGCCATTTTTTCAAGCTGAACTTGGTTCAAGCTTCTTGGGAACTTGAGTTTTCATAAATTTATCACTTACCACTTGAAAAGAAAGGCTAGGTTTCAACCATACCTGATGGAAGCCTTCAGTGTGGTTACACGAGCAAGAGGTAATAAAAAGAGGTTCTTGATTTTGATTGTAAACCCACACATACAAGGAAACTTTCTTGTGTTTTAGTTGGAGAGACTTTGAAAAGGGAAGAAAATAAACCAAATATGGAAAGAGAATAACTTTAAAGAAATAAAAACTAAGCGGGAAAGAGGAAAGGCCAATTTGTATGCTTGGTCAGGTCTATTTAATTTAGCCCACAATTTCAGTTAATGTTGGGATTTTTGTGATGATATTTCTGATAAGCCATCATAATTTTGATAGCTTATCACAAATGTCGTCAACCTTAACAGAAATTGCCTCAGAGCTGTTATTTATGATGACAAACCTGATGACTTATCACAATTGTGACAGCCCATCAAAAATGTTGTCACGAGCACTTGGATGGATATATCTATTCCACCTTCTTTGAACTAGACCCTAACTACAAAAAAAATTATTTGCTGGAATATAAAAATTTTGGGTTTCCTCCTAATAGTGCCTATTTTTCTATCGCGGCACAACTTGGTTATCTTGACTACTCAAATTTCGCCAAGACAACCTGTTGATACCCCTTTACCATCTTCATAAAATACGTCCACGATTGAAAAAACACCCATTTTCTTTGTTGGTGTCATGGATGAGTGTATTTTGAATCTTGCTTCCTTGTCATTGAACCTGAACTTCAGCTCATTCAGTTCCATATCCACTATCATTCTCCCAGTTGCAAGGAATGGTCAACCCAAAATGATGGGCACTTCAAAGTCCACCTCACAATCCAGGACTAAAAAATCAACAGGTAGAATGAAGTCGGCCACCTTTACCAATACATCATGTAATATACCAACTAACCACTTTATAGACCTATCTTCCATCACCAATCGCAAGTTCGTCGGGGTAGGATCCCCCAAACCCAATTTTTTTACACAGCGAGTGGCATTAGGTTTATACTGGCTCCCAAATCACATAGTGCTTTTGTGAAATTCAGGGACCTAATAGTACACGAGATGGTAAACTCTCTCGGATCTGCCTTTTTCTGTACTAAAGACCTTATAGAGATAGCGCCATAATGAAAGAGATTATCCTCCAGCTCATGGTTAACCTTTCGTTTCTTAGTCATAAGGTCTTTCATGAACTTCACGTATCCTGGCATTTGCTCAATTACCTCAACCAAAGGCATATTTATTGTTAATTGCTTGAGCATTACCATGAATTTTCTGAATTTTGCATCATCAACCTTTTTTTCCAACCCCTAAGGAAATGAAGGTGGTGGTCTTGGGATAGTTTTCAACACTAACTTCTTCACCTTCTCTTTGTCTTTATCCAGAGCATCATTAGAATTATCCAGCTTCTCAAACTCCACTAGACCACTTTCTTCTGGTTCAACATCAACTACCTCATCAACTACAGGTTTGCCCATAGAAGGTCCAGGTAATATCTTACCACTTCTAGTGGTATTGTAAATGCATGATCCATTATTCAATGGATTTTGGACCGTATCACTTGGTAACGTTTCGCTCTTCCTCTGGTTGAATGCTGTGGAGAGTTGGCTCATCTGCTGCTCCAACTATTTGATTGCGGTAGAGTGTGAGTGCTCCAACTAACTGATGGATGTCAGATCGGTCTTCATGGTGGTCACACCAGATTTGGTAGCTTCCACTCCCTTCAACAACTTAGCCATCATGTCCTCCATGGACATATTTTTAGAACTTGTTGAAGCAGCCTCACGATTTCCAGGAGGAACATATAGCCTGCTCCTTTCATTGTTATTCCTCCAATTTCGTTGCTCCCTATCTTTATAACCAGGCTAATCATAGTAAGTCCAATCTTGATTCCCTTGGCTATTACCTCATAAACCCTCTGATTATTAATATAGTTAGCCTCTTCTTCTGTATCAGCCTCACTTTTATCCTGAGATCCCACAACTTTTACCTTTTCAATCTTGCCTGATAGCAAGTGCTTGGTTAGTAAGTCCATCTGTGTTTTAAGATGATCTATGTCTTGGTCACACTCCTCTTCTCTTTTGCGTTGTTCTATAGTAATACCTATAAAAGTAGTGGGGCTTGCCACCACAGAGTCTTTGGTATGCCATGCCTGACTCTGTTTGGTCATTCTGTCCAGCATCTCTGAAGCCTCTGGGAATGTAAGGTCAACAAATGAACCACCACCAGCATTGTCTACAATTGGATTTGTAACAAAGTTAAGAGCCCTTACAAAGTCTTCATCAAATATATGTCTATCATGTTATGGTTAAGACACTATGTCAGCTTCTTCTTGAATCTTTCCCAGGTTTCATGCAAGGCATCAGTTGGGAGCTGCCTAAAGTTGCTGATCTTGTCCCTCAACTGTACCCTCCTGGAAGATGAAAAGAAATTTTCTAGGAAAGCTCCTTTCAACTGCCTCCAGTTAGTTATAGAAACGGGTGTCAGCTCATTTAGCCACAATGTTGCCTCTCCAGACAGAGACAACGAAAACAATCCCAACCGAATAGCATTCTGGCCCACTCCTGGGTTATCAAAAGATTTGCAGATGGTGACAAAATTCACCAGATGCAAGTTTGGGTCATCCCCAGGAAGGCCACCAAACAACCCCTTCAGATTTAGAAGTTGAATTATAGTACTCGTAAATTTTTCCCCAAGTGCCAACGGTGGAGGAATAATTGCACCCATTTCACCTGCTCTGTCCATTCCATCATCATCATCATTGAGATCATACTGGACTGGCTGGTACTCTTTCCTTTCTTGGAATGGACGCTTCCTGTTAACATTATGCCATACTGGTGCAGCTATTTGCTATACACACCTTGGGTTACCAGGATTCAGCAACTCCTTATCTCTCAAATCTTTTTCCTTGGGATTTAGATTTCATGCTTGTTGCCTAACATTTTGCACATTCACCTGAGCTCTAGCTAAGGCTGCCAATCTATCAACCTCTTGTTGTTCTGCCATTCTTCCAATTCGTTGTGGTTCCAGATTAGGTGGTAATAATGGTTCTCCAGAACTTCTAGTTCTTGGCATATACTATAAAGATCTTGTAAATAAACAAAAACAACAAATAAACATAAAACTAGGAAACTTGACTAACAGTCAATTAGCGCAAACAAATTTCAGTTTTCAACTGTATTCCCCGGCAACGGCGCCATTTTTGATAACGCTCAAACTACATCTCTCAACGAGAATGTAAGCAATCATTTTTAATATAAACCCCAACTATGTTGGGTTCAAATCCTACAAGAAAAATGGTGTGAACGTAAGTCGTTTGCGATTTAATCAACTGATAGTTAGATGTTTCCAGAAAAAGGGGGGTTTTCGTTAACAAGTAATTGTTGGTTACTTTAGTTTAAATGTTTGTAATCAAGAGTTTATGAAAAAATAGAATTATGTTCACTAGGGGTTTTGGTAATCGATAGATGCTACTAGTGGTCCAAGATTCACACGGTAGGTAGGACAACAAGTTATTTTTAGTGAAGTTATGCTTAAATGTATCTCGACCTACTTAAGCATTTAATTACCTAATCCTCTCAGACTTAAGGAATTTATATTCACTGCCTAGATTTTACCTGAGGTTAACCAACCTTTTTACAACATTGATTATTAAATGGAAGTTTAGTGTTTCCAAGTCCCTGTTGATAATTCACTTCCCACTATATTTGATTTCTTTCTCAATCAAATCAAAGCAGGTGTTATCTATCATTTGCAACCAATAGACAATAATTAAAACATCAGAATTATCAAAAAGTCCTACCATCTTTCGAATTTTTAACACTCAGCACCTTATCAAGACCTACCCCTAGATCCTATAATTCAGGTTAAAGAAATTTAGTTGCTCATGACGTAATAATCGAAGCAACTAGATGAATTTATGCTTTGAAAGATGAACTTACCAAAAGATGAATAGAAAATAGAGATTCTCAGATTAAATCACCAAACAAAATCCCAAAATAATGATCATAGTCTCTTTAAGTAATTACTTTCTAAAGCCAAAAGAAGGAGAAAAATATCAAAGTATCGTGTCTCAAAACTCAAGGTTCAGAAATCTTAAGAAAACCCTAAACAAGGATTTAAATAGTTGACCCTAATTATGGAAACAAAATAATAAAATTCAAAAATTCCTCGAATTAGGTGACGCCATTTGTGATAGCCTATCAAGAGGCTGACGACTTATCCCAAATGTCGTTAGCTTCCTTTATGCTTTTGGCACTCACTGCCTAATATTGACAACAAATGATGATGCCCTATCAGCTCCTTGATGACCTATCACAAATGTCGTCAAGGATTTTCCTTAGCTCTCATGTTCTGCCTTAGGCTGATAGCAATCTTGAAGACTTATTAGATCCTTGATGTCCTATCACAAAATGTCATCACAACTTTCAACTTAGGGAAATTCTCTGTCCACTGTTGACAGTGAAGTTGATAGCTTATCATAGGGCTGACAACTTATCACAAATGTCGTTAGCCATACTTCGCCTTTATTTACTTCAGATTTCAGCTTATTTGCTTCCATTCTTGTTGGTTCTCTAGCATCTTAGCTTCTACTGCAAAATCAAACATAAAGCAATCAAAAACGATAAAATTTACTTAAGAAATTGTAATTTTTCTTAGTTAAAAGCCTCAAATGTGTTCGCATTAGATCACACATCAACCCTTGGGAGGTAGCCAAGCCTTAATCTGATGGGTGACTCCTCACATCCTACGCTAGCTACGTAGTTCTACATATCCGATTGCTACTAATGACTCTGCCTGCTTGATGGGAGAAGTCGTCACCTCTACACTCACTTGGTGATAGTTCCTACTCCTAATTGAAAGACACTGAACTGAGTATACTGAATTGGACTGGATGATACTGAGATTACTGAGTTTTCCTAAGTTTTGTAAATAACTGAATTCTACTGAGTTCTGTAACTGACTTAGAGTACTACTGATCGTAACATGACTGATATTATTCTGTCACTAACATTGGCTCTAGGTAAACAGCTAAATTATCGGGTATTAAATATCCTCAGCACTCGATAGTGTGAAAAGTAAAGTAAAGCATTATCTTGAATAACATAACAATGTTCACTTGGGCATAATTCATTCATAGAGACATTTCACCAAACACTTATAATGCATTAACTTGTACATGGATGCGGAATACATGTTAGAATGCAATAATGGCATTACTTCATTCTCATAGATAATTCATCAAACACATAAGAATCATACTTGGTTCATTAAATCATAAACACTTAGGGTTAACATGGTTACAACAATCAACTTGCAAATTGAAGGGTTTATCATGAATATCATGTAATTCAACACATACTAGAATCAATTCTTGGAACTTATGATCTAAATCATGGATTAAAACTCAAACAACATTATGATCATAAATTCAATCTAATTCAAACATGGAAATCGTAAATCATAAATCTTGTATTTTGAAAAAGAATTCTTGGGCTCCATGGAAGGTAAGGATCCATGGATGAACATCTAACATACCTCAATTTGATGAGTTCTTGGAGAGATTATTGGGATTGACCTTGATTCTTGAGAGCTAGGGTTTGTTTTCTTGAGAGAGAAATACCTTTTAATTTTAGAGAAAAGTGAATAATGAAGGATTTTACACGTTTTTAGGGCTTTAATCCACATTTGGGTGGAATAAAATTATGGGAAAAGACTGTTTTAACCCTGGGTGCAACTTTAATTTTTCATGAAATTTTCTTGATCTGGACCCCTAGCGCGATGCAGTACTATCACTTCGTGTCACTGGAAAATGACAACTGAGAAATTCCATGGTGGCACGACGCGGTGGTATCGCAATACCACTTTGTTTATGAACTGGAAGTGCACCGTGACGCGGTGGAATCGCGTTGGTACACTGGAAATTGTCAATTGCAAACTGAGTCTATAGCGATGCGCCAATATCATAGAGTAACACTGGAAATTGATAATTGCTATTTTGACAAACTTTGCAACGCGCTACTGGCCTGAATGACGATGTTTAACAACTAAAACTTAAAATCGCCATAACTTCTTACCCGGTTGTCTGATTTAGGCAAATTTTATATCTTTGGAAAGCTAATTGAATTTACTACACAATGGTAGGCTCTAATCTGAATTTACTACACAATGAGAAAGGTTCTATTAAGATCTCTAGTCTAACTTTAAAGTTCACTGCTATGTAAGGAGCTACAAAATATAAAGAAGCTCCTGGATCTAATAAGGCATAAATATGTAAATGAATGATCTTTAACATACCAGTAACCATATTAGGAGAACATTCCTAATCTTGTCTAGACTAAAGTGCATAAAGCCTGTTTGGGCATTGCCCACTGGTGGCACTGGAAGTGGCACCCTGCTGATTCAGGCGATCGGATTATGCTGGGGGACGATTGTCCTGAACCTGTGAACCTGACTGAGGACAATCTCTGATTCTATGACCTGGCTTGCCATACCCAAAACATATATCACTGCCAGCTCTGCAGACACCCTAATGGTTTCTACCACATTTCTAGTAAAGGGAATTTGTTCGAGCACTGCTGACACTACCCTGTGACCTAGAGTCGGTGCCCTATCTTTATTACCATTTATGAACTTAGGTGCTGGAGCACTGGCTGAGGATGGAGCTAGAACTGAAGATTTTAGACAAAACTGAGAATGGTTATTGCCCTCTAACTTAGGCTGAGTGAAATTGAAGCTACCTGTTCTAGCTATATTTTTTCCCTCTCTCTCTCTCTCTTATTATTATTAGCCTCTTCTATCTGTTGATCATGGATCATTATCCTGGATATGTCCATCTTCATAATTAACATTGCACTCCGGCACTCCTTGAACACACTCTCTAACACCCCAGATATGAACTTGCTCATTCTAGACCTATTGTCTACTACTACATGGGGAGCATACCTGGCTAACTGAGTAAACTTAAGGGAATACTCTTTCACACTCATGTTGCCTTGTCTGAGATTGATAAACTCTAACACCTTGGCTTCCCTCAACTCTAAGGGAAATAATCTATCTATAAAAGTAGTAGCAAACTCTTCCCACTCTATGGGCTCTGCATTTGTGCCCCTGTCTACCTTTCACTCCTTAAACCATGTATGAGATACATCTTGAAGCTGACAGGCAGCTAACTCAGCACTCTCACTAGAAGTCTATCTGTGACTTTCTGCACCTGATCGAGGAACTCCTGTGGATCTTCTTCAGACTTAGAACTCAAAAATAATGAATGGTCCATTTGAGTAAAGTCTCAAATATTGGATACAGTAGTATTGGCCACTGGGTGAGCCTGAACAACATTTGGTCATTTATTTTGAGCTTTTACAAAATGGGCTAGAGTGGTGAACACAGCTCTGAATTATGTATGAAAGACGTGCTCATCCAGGGAATCTGCCTGAACAGGCAAAGGTGCTGGCTGATTTTTATTCCTTCTTCTATTAGCTTTTTGGGAGGCATATTTTGTAAACAAAAGAAAGAGATAGATTAGACTGGGAGTATAACTTGAGCTCGTGCTCATGCGCACGACATGAACACTGAAAGAAGGGAAACTTTACTAAAAATATCTTGTAGCCTCTTGCCCATAAGTGTGGCGTGCTTCACACCCATGCACAAGACTCTACTTGACGTGACTTTCAAACTCCTTGGGACTCTGTTGAACCTTAGGCTCTAATACCAAGTTTGTAATGCCCCGAGTCTGCACCCCGGATGCTACACGATGTTTATGACCCCGAAGGACCATAAGCTAACCCATGACTGGTACCTGCTCAGACCACTGAATAATAATACTAAAATAATGCAGAAGTTAGGCTAAAATACCATAAGGTTCATAAACTAAATACTGGTAAATATAGCAACTGATAATAACATCTGAAAACTTAATATTGTCTAAACTAGTCTAGTCTAAAAGCCTCTAACTGAACTATCTAAATGTGTAGTTGATGGGACAATCCCCCCAACTAAATTCAACTAATAAACACTGAATCTACTATAATACTGAAATAAAAGATTATCCTCGATAGATGAGGACTCACTACTGAATCGGCTATTGCTGACTGAATCTAGCTAAGCGCGATCAGGAACCTTAGCATCCGAATCTATAATATAAGACATCATAAAGCAAGAAACGAGTATACAATCAGTACGTGGAATGTACTGGTATGCTAGATGAGGTAAGTCTAAAATGCATGGGTTCATATGCATGAACAATAATTGACTGAGTGATATTTATATAACTGAATGAGAGTACATGGATAATTGAAGCTGTTGTAAACACTGAGTATGTAATACTGTGCATATGCATATATACTATATATGAGATTTATACTGAAACTGAGTACTGAGTTCTGATAACTGAATAACTGATATCTCATATTACTAATAACTGATCGACTATTACTGATAGTCTAATTCTATAGAACTGAATTGAGTTCTATACTAAAAACTAAAAATAAAACTAAGGGAGGTAATTATCTAAACAACATGCTCCTCTCTAAATTGATTGGGGTCTAACCTGTAACCCTAGTTAGAAGGGTGTCAGTACCATGTCACGGGTACAGACACTTGCTATGTGGATCCACTGAAATGTCATCCTGAAAGACTAAGGTTCTCCCTCTACTAGCAGGTTCCTTAATGAGAATGGTACTACCCCCAATTGGCAGGTAAACACCTTATCAACCCTCAACTGGCAGGTTGATATCTCAACCTACGCTGGCTACGTAGTTCAAGAACACAATGACTGCTACAAAGGGTCACGCCCTCTATTGACAGGTGAGCCCCCATCCTTGGGTTCACTCGGTGTTGAATCCTACTCCCAACTAAATGATGCCTATTATTAAACTGAACTGAACTGGACTGAGTTTCACTGAGTTCTGTAACTGACTGAGTACTACTGTTTGTGACATTACTGAGACTATTATGTAGCTACTGTGATCTAGGTAAACAGCTAGATTTTTCAGGTGTTGAAGACCCCAGGACTCGATATCATTAATAGTAAAACATGTCACAATCTTAAAAGTATACTAGCTAGTCACTTAGTCATAACTAATTCATTGAGACATTTTGGCAAACACTTACAAGGCATGAACTTGTACATGAATGGGAACACGTGCTAACATGTCATGATTGCACTATTCAATTCATAGATGTATTTTAACAAACACTTGGGGAGCATGATTATTTCATATAATAATAAACATATATAAATACCAAGGCTACTAAATTCAACTTGTAAATTCAAGGATTGAACATGAAAATCATATAATTCATCACCCATGCTATCTTAATTTCATAAAACTTGTAATTAATCATGGATTGAAGACCATATAATAATACACACATGAACACAATTCAACTCAAATATGTAATTAATGGAATTTCAATCTTGTATTTTGAAAAAAAAGATTCATGGGCTCCATGGATGGTAAGAACCCATGGATGAACATCTAACATACCTGGGAGGATGATTTCTTGAAGTTTCTTGGTGAGATTCTTGAGGATTTGCTCTTGATTCTTGAAGGATAGGGTTTTGCTAATTGAGAGAATGATCTTTAATTTGGGGAAAAATTGAGTAAATAATGACTTAACTAGGTTATTAGGGGTTAATAAACGTATTTAGACTGATTAGATCCATGGAAAAAGACTAAATTACCCCTTTAAGGATTTAAATTTTCATCACTGACAGTCTCGATTTTGGCCTTCACCATGACGTAGTGACATCGGGGTGAGCTACTAAAGTCGGATGGAACTGTTAAAAAATGGACCACTGTAAAATTGACTTATGGCGCGACGCGCCGTTATCGCGGAGCCTGACTGGAAAGTGATAATTCTTAAAATGGGCATTGGCGCGATGCGGGCCGATCACGGTACCCCATTGGAAAATGCCAATTGAAAACTGGCACTTCACTATGATGCGATGGAATCATGGTGCCTCACTGAAAACTAACGAATGCCATTTTGACTCTCACCATAATGCGGTGCTTCTCACTTTGGCATCTTGTTTTACAAAAAAGACCATACGGATATCGAATTTGGGCAAATTTTATATTGTTGGAAAGCTGATTGAATTTCCTACACTTTGGTAAGTCTTAAACTGAAAAATTCTAAGTGTATTGAAATTTTTATATAGAAATTCTCGTGTACAAAGAGCTAAACTGAGATAGGGAAATACGAGGTATAATAATTTTAATAATTTTGTTTCACTTTTACAACCCCATTATTGTAATTTGTTATTAGTTCTTTACCACCCATATCAACAACTGAAAGAGATTCAACATTACCAACTACAGCTAGTGCAAGTCTAGATGACTCAACAATATCATGGCACTCAATTTCCATATCATCCATGTCGAAAGTATCACTATCAATTACAATATCAGTTGTTGTAATACATAGTGGATACATCTGAATCCAGGTGCATATTTTAAAATCTCAACAAAAAGTGTCACAGTCATATCATTATGAATCTGTAACAACCCTCTCAGTTGTTTGTGAAATTTTCTCACCCTCTCTATTTTAGCGCTCTCCATAGTTTGTATACGCTAATTTATGATTCATGGGAATGAGTAGTACTGATTCTTGAGGTATTTCGAAGTGAGTTAAGTCATTAGTTGGGTATATTTTAGATAATTAATTTTATTAGTGATTTAATGAACCAAAATTTTAAGTTATTTTCTTATGTGGCCAATACAAGAATTAATTTAATTGGATAGGGTTTACTATATATATTAACAGTAGAGTCAGACAGTTACAAAGAGAGGAACACGATAACTCTAGTGGAGGAGTGCCGACTGCGGCTTCAAGTGAGTAAGTAATTGCATTATTTAATAATCTTTCTATAACCTAATGGTACAAGGATGATTGGTTATGGATGAATAGGATTGTCCCTATTAGTTTTATGAGAACATGAGTGGGCTGTAACAAATTGTGGAAAAAGTAAGTAGATTTATTAATTAACAATAATGTATAGGAATCTATGGGCGGTAAGGTTGCAGGTTATAAGTTAGGCAAGACCTTTATTGAAATTTTATTTGAGTAGTGTTTAGCCTTACACAGTAGTACGTGCATTAGTACGTAGCCTGTAGACAAGGAAATTATGGTTACAACAATGTAAGCCTTATAATGTTAGTTATTTTGTCAATCTAGTTAGGCGTATTACTGGAAAAAGAAAAATTATGCTTAACAAAAGTAATAATGAATTAATTATTAGATTTTAATGATGGATGAAGTTTAGTGTTATGTATTTGAACAGATTTTAATCATTTGGAAGCTTTATGGAAGGGCAAGACCTTGGCAAGTTAGCTTGTGTTTGGATTCTTCAATTATGGTAGGTTACGGTCTAATTGGAGTTTAGATTCGACTTAATTGTGTGTATGCTTCTAAATTGGACACTTGTTGATTGGTATTCGAACATGCTTGAAATTGTTGATGTTTGGATTGTTGATGCGTGTATAAATGATTATTGAAAATTTACTTGATGGACTTGCCTTATGACTTTAAGTGTACTTGTAAACTTGGTACATTGTATTGTATGTTGTGAGGCTGTGTAAATTTGATATTGATAATACTTGTATATGTTGGATCAGGTACCACGCTGGTACAAATATGTATATGTTGGATCGGGTACCACGCCAGTACGGATATGTATATGTTGGATCGGGTACCACATCGGTACGGATATATATATATTGGATCGAGTACCACGACGGTACGGATATGTATATGTTGGATTAAGTACCACACCGGTACGGATATGTATATGTTGGATCGGGTACCATGCCGGTATGAATATGTATATGTTAGATCGGGTACCCCTCTAGTACAGATATGTATATGTTGGATCAAGTACCACGCCGGTACGGATATGTTTATGTTGGATTGGGTACCACACCGGTACGGTACATGAACATATATTATTCCCTGTAGGTCATGACTATTTGGCAAAAATAAGTCCCATAGCATATGTGTACATATTTTTGTTGAGTCTGTTGATGTTTACAGGATGGTTGATACTCTTGATGGTTATGTGGCTTGTCTGTGAGCAATATTTGATCTTTAATTGTTGTATTATTGATTTATTTAGTATTTTCGGTGTGATAATGCATGTCTACTTGTTATTTGATTTATGTTGTGTATATGTTATTAAATTGAGTTAGCGTATGATACCTACCAGTACATAGTGGTTTGTACTGATACTACCATGTACTCTTCTTTTGTTGAGTCCAAAAATTATTCTAGAGGCTCAGACATGACCTCACCTCTAAAGTTTGATTGCAGATCTTGATCCAAGGGTGAGCACTTCAGCTCCAAGCTGCCATGGTTCATCTTATTTGTTCTTGTCCATCTTCAGACAATAAAACATTCTTTATTTACTTTATTTTTGGATATCTTTTTAGGCATGACCTTTGTTAGTAGTTCTTGTACGATGAATTTTAGGTCTTGGGGATTTTAGTAAGTGGTTTGTTTGACTTTCACATTAATAACGATTAACTCTAGATTATTGTTATTAAGTTGGTCTTATGATAATATCATTTTAATATTGACTAAGTGATTGGATAATGGTTGGGTTTATATGGCTATCCCACAAAAATATTAGTGTGGGTGCCACTCATGGTCATTTGGGGTGTGACAGAGTTAGTATCAGAGCCTTAGGTTCGTCAATCTCATCGTGCAGGAACCTGTCTAGTAGAGTCTTGCGGAACGGTACGGAGATGTCTGTACTTTTCTTTGAGAGGCTATAAGACACTAGGAAAATTTGAATTCTTCTTTCTTATGTGTTATTACTTGAATTCAATTGGTATCTAGCATTTTCAATTGGTATCTATTAATAAGAGTAATGTCAAGTAGAGTTTCGTAGGTTGGTGTGTAGGGCCCCACGCACAATCTTTGTAAAGCTATGAGGCATGTTGAAGTTATTTTCCTTTCTTTCTCTCCATCGTGCCATTCTAATCTTGGACTACTAGATTGGATCCAATTGGTATCTAGACAATTCCAATAGGTATCTTAATAATTTTGAATAAAAATCTAGGAGATTTCATTTGGTATCTGTTAATAAGTTCTAAAAGTTATTGTTAATAGGTAAAGACTTGTGAAAGTTGTTAACTTATTGATTGCTTGTGTTTGATATTTGGCTAAACTTATGTTGCTAGATTTTTGTCATTGTTGTGAACTATTTTTGTTAAGTGATGAAAATTGACTAATTTGTTTTTGTTGATAAATATGATGAGATTATTTGATTTTCTGTTATTGTGAAACTAGAAATTCTGTGGTGCTTACCTATTTTTGGTACTATTATACTGATGAGATTGATGGTATGAGAATTGAGATGATCATATGAGAATATGATGTCAAGAAAAAATGGTGAGAAAGTGACATGAATAAAAGACTAAGGTGATATGTGTTTTCCGTAATGAGATGTTCTTGTTAATGATGATGTGGATGGATCCTTATGTAGTTTGATTATTTGATATTATTTGGGGATCCTTGTGTGGTTCGGTCATTGAGATCGTATTTAAAATTTTTGTGTATTTTTATTATTTAAATTATAGTGGGTTCCTTGTGAGGAATAGCTAAGTGACATTATCTTTGAGTTCCTTGTGTGAATGAATTCTTAATGCTTGGCAAAATAATGAGTTTTAAATAAAAGTGACAAAAACTAGTAGAGGTTGTTGATACCTATAGAATTTGATTGATGACTTGTCTAGAATGTGATATTGGTGATGAGACTGTCAATGACCTATAATCGATTTATTTTGTTTGGCCTTACTTATGTACTAGTGGTGTGGGGACCACTCTTGAGGTGATTAAGAGTTAAGTAAAGCCCGTAATAAAAATATTGTTACGTAGAAATAAGAATGACTATGTATATCTTAAATTGGTGTTAGTGATATAAGAGAGATTTGGCTTGACCATGAAATGTTTGTCGTTGAAAAATATTGAGTTAGTGATTATCAGGACATAAGTTGTAGCTGTGGATTTATGCATTAGGAAAAATTTTGAGAAGACAAATTATTATTAACTTAACCTTGTGGCTGAATTATATATTTGCATGTCCCACAAAGTTGGCTGATATATGACACTGTTAGAGGATAGTAATTTCCATGATAGTGGAAATGCAAAATCAAATGGCTTAGTTACATTCATAAATTAATTAAGGATGATCCTGAATGGGAGAATAAAAGAATTATTAAATGGTATAATTGATCTTTCCTTGAGTAATACTTGGTGGATATTTCTTGTTGAGAGGTTAAGGTATGATGATTAGATAGATATTAACAATGTTGTGAAGGATGATATGGTATAGGCTCTAATTCTGTGGGACCCCTAAAATGGCATGTTTATACCCCTTCTGAATCCTATTGCTTTTTCTCTCTAGTTTAGATTAGTTGTAGCGTGGTTATAATGTAAACCTAGTTTGGGATGTGGTTTTAGTATTTGAAGCATGATTTGTATCTTTAGCCTTATTGGGCTATGTGGTAGTCTCAAAACCGTAAGTTGGGTAGAGTTGACTTGAGTACCTTGTTTCTAGTCAAAGTTGCTATCTTAGGCTTGAATATGACTTACTTGACATCTAGAAGATGAACTAGATACCTTAACCTAGTCTGGGGCATAGTGTGCCTAATTATGGAAATTGAGAATTAGAAGTGGGATCGTCCGGTCCACTTAGGCCTAAACTTTTGTTAAGTCTTGTGGACTTAGTTGTGGATGTTAGACATAGATGAGGCTAGTAAACCTTCGAATAAGGTTACTTCATAACTTGGTAACTTATATTGATGTTCCCGAATTATGGGTTTTGAGTTATGGTTATGATACTATCTATGGAAGTGATATTGGGCATTTAGAGATGATATTTCTCCTAGATACGTTATGTGGCCTATAGAGATGCTATTTTCTTTTAGACTTGATGATTGGCCCATAGAGATGTTATTTCCTCTTAGATATGGAAATTGTCCTAGAGAGGTGATATTCCTCGTAGTCATGATGTATGACCTATCGATATAAGATATTCTATAGACGATTATATGTCTATCTATATTATGCCTCCAATGTGTGAGATACCTCTTATATGTGAGACAATTAAAGATATGCTACGAATTATAAATATGATTATCGATATAAGTTTCGGATATATATATATGGGCGTAAGGCCTTGATTATGATGTTGTGACTATTTCAGATAAATTAATGGGCCAAGGACTGTGTTATATAATGATTGAATATTCAGAGGAGTGTTTATCAGTGTAAAGGATACAATAATGGTTTATGAATACATATAGGTTTGTATACACATCTCTCTGATATAGGACGGAGGAAGATGCGGTATGTTCGTTACGACTTTATTGATTGGGTACTGGTGATGGCTAGGAATCTAATATATTAGTTAATGAATCTTGCTTAGTTAAAACATGGTAGCTAGCGATGGTTAATTCGTGACTTATGGTAAGGTCGTGTCTAGCATAGGTGAAGATTAGTTGGTATTGATGACTAAATTTGTGATGTCGATTAGTCAATAAACGAGGAGTTGTGTGTTAATAAGGCTAGATAAGAAGAAATATTGGTAATAAGAGGTGACTAGTTAATAACTTTGAATAGTTGCTAAATGGTGAACTAATGAATAGTTAAGCAAGGATTAGTTGTGAATGATGGTTAGATAATGAATGGTGTCAGTTAATAAAAGATGGTTAGGGGACAAGTAGTAATGTATTTTCTAGTAATGATTAATAGATATACGATGATTAGTTGATAATAATGAATAGTGGATAAATGGTGGTTTTGGTCTAGTGATGAACCTTGACTAGGTGTTAGATGTTGGCTATTAAATAAATAGTGGTTAGCTGTTATCCCGTGAATAAGGATTAAGTATTATGTGAAGGATAATGTTTAGGCTAACAACTAGAGGTTATGTGATGACTAGCGAACTAGTGATTCTATTATAATAAGTGTTGGTTAGCTAATAATGAGTAGTTGGAAAGTATTGACTAGATAGATATTCTATGATAATATGACTATTTTTTATGAGTATTTTAGTGTATGCTATTTGGTAATAACTATTGTGATGGTATTGAGACTCGGCAAGGCCGGAGGATACTATTGATGATATGTTGATATCCGACAAAGCCAAAGGTTGATTACGATGATGATGTCATGATAATGAAAGTTATAATGAGTTGTGATATTGATTATGTGCTTGTGTTCATTCCTGCATGCGCATCGCCTATCACCAGTATGCGCCTATATCTATCAGCTGGTATAGAATAGTTGCATATATATGGGTGAAGAATATGTCTTGTGTTATTGTATACTGATTGAACCTTTCAAGTCTGGGCCGTTGGGGGTACGCATAGGCTTAGCGGTATTTGGTTGTTTGTAAGTGGAGGACTAAGGAGATTGTGTCTGTGAAGGTCGAGTGGAAGAATCGTCCTATTGAAGAGGCCACTTGGGAGACCGAAGCAGACATGCGTAGCAAGTATCCACATCTTTTTGATGATTCAGGTAATTCTTTAGTTTCCTTTCGCGTCGCTTGTTTGCCACTCGGGGACAAACGGTTGTTTAATTGGTATCTGATGTGATGACCCTCCCGTTTGTTTGTGAAATTTTCTCATCCTCTCTATTTTAACACTCTCTATAGTTTGTATACGTGAATTTATGATTCATGGGGATGATTAGTACTGATTCTTGAGGTGTTTCGAAGTGAATGAAGTCATTTGTTGGATATATTTTAGTTAATTAATTTTATTAGTGACTTAATGGGCCAAAGTTTTAAGTTATTTTCTTATATGGCCAATACAAGAATTAATTTAATTGGGTAGGGTTCACCATATATATTAACAGTAGAGTCCGACAGTTACAAAGAGAGGAACACAATAACACTAGTGGAGGAGTGCCGACTGCGGCTTCAAGTGAGTAAGTAATTGCATTAGTTAATGATTTTTCTATAACCTAATGGTACAAGGATGATTGGTTATGGATGAATAGGATTTTCCCTATTAGTTTTATGAGAACGTGAGTAGGCTGCAACAAATTGTGGAAAAAGTAAGTAGATTTATTAATTAACAATAATGTATAGGAATCTATGGGCGGTAAGGTTGCAGGTTATAAGTTAGGCAAGACCTTTATTGAAATTTTATTTGAGTAGTGTTTAGCCTTACATAGTGAAGTAGTACATGCATTAGTACGTAGCCTGTAGACAAGGAAATTATGGTTACAACAACGTAAGCCTTATAATGTTAGTTATTTTGTCAATCTAGTTAGGTGTATTACTGGAAAAAGAAAAATTATGCTTAACAAAAGTAATAATGAATTAATTATTAGATTTTAATGAAGGATGGGTAAAGTTTAGTGTTATGTATTTGAACAGATTTTAATCACTTGAAAGCTTTGCGGAAGGGAAAGACCTTGGCAAGTTAGCTTGTATTTGGATTCTTCGATTGAGGTAGGTTACAGTTTAATTGGAGTTTAAACTGACTTAATTGTGTATATGCTCCTAAATTGTATAATTGTTGATTGGGATTCGGACATGCTTGAAATTGTTGGTGTTTGGATTGTTGATGCGTGAATAAATGATTATTGAAAATTTACTTGATGGAATTGTCTTATGACTTTAAGTATACTTGTAAACTTGGTACATTGTGTTGTATGATGTGAGGTTGTGTAAATTTGATATTGATAATACTTGTATATGTTGGATTGGGTACCACGCCGGTACGGATATGTATATGTTAGATCAGGTACCACGCTGGTACGGATATGTATATGTTGGATCGGATACCACGCCGGTACGGATATGTATATGTTGGATTGGGTACCACGCCGATACAGATATGTATATATTGGATCGGGTACCACGTCGATACGAATATATATATGTTGGATCGAGTACCACGCCGGTACGGATATGTATATGTTGGATTGGGTACCATGTCGGTACGAATATGTATATGATGGATCGGGTACCACGCCGGTACGATACATGAACATAAATTATTCCCTGTAGGTCATGACTATTTGGGCAAAAATAAGTTCCATAGCATGTGTGTACATATTTGTGTTGAGTCTGTGGATGTTTACAGGATGGTTGATACTCTTGATGGTTATGTGGCTTGTCTGTGAGCAATATTTGATCTGTTATTGTTGTATTATTGATTCATTTAGTATTTGTGGTGTGATGATGCTTGTCTACTTGTTATTTGATTTATGTTGTGTACATGTTATTAAATTGAGTTGCCCTTTGATACCTACCAGTACATAGTGGTTTGTACTGATACTACCATGTACTCTTCTTTTGTTGAGTGCCGAAAGTGTTCTAGAGGCTCAGACATGACCTCACCTCTAAAGTTTGATAGCAGATCTTGACCTAAGGGTGAACACTCCATCTCCAAGCTTGCATGGGTCATCTTATTTGTTCTTGTCCATCTTCAAACAATGAAACAGTGTTTATTTAATTTATTTTTGAATATTTTTTAGACATGACCTTTGTTAGTAGTTCTTGTATGATGACTTTCGGGTCTTGAAAATTTTAGTAAGTAGTTTGTTTGACTTTCCCATTAATAATGATTAGCTCTAGATTATTGTTATTAAGTTAGTTTTATGATAATATTGTTTTAATATTGACTAAGTGATTGGATAATGGTTGGGTTATATGGTTCTTCCACAGAAATATTAGTGTGGGTGCCACTCATGGCCATTTGGGTCGTGACAGAATCTCTAATGCTGATGAATTACCTTGAACAACATATTTGGCATGAATTTTTTTCAGAGATATGTCAATTTTCAATTGAATTGATATAGCATATACTAAATCTTGGTATGATGATTTTTCATGAATGACAATACCATCAAGCCGATAGTTATCGTACCTAGTCTCCGAAACCCATACCCCGGAATGATGCAATAAGACAGTCATGAGCTTCATTGAAGTTAATTAGAAAATTGGAGAAGGAAGAACAAATAATTTTTTCATATAATTCAAAACGATACATATGGTTTGCTTCAAATTTGAAAGTTGATCAAGGAGAATTGCTGATTTTGTGTATATCAGTAATCCAGTTTGAAACCGATTGAGCATGATTCGCTCCGTAGAGTAAAACAAAATCCGTTACTTCCTAAAATAAATATCTATTTTGTTTAAAATTTATCACTATTTATATGTATCACGTTATATAACATATGAAACACAAATTTTAAAAAAATAGGATATGATATAATCAAACAAATTGTTGGACTAAAATGTTATAACACTTCAACATTCAGAGATTTGTGTAAGTTATCCTTTTTTTCTTTCAAATTATGGCATAAAAAACTCTTTAGTCATCTTGATGAATTTTCGGAAGACATTTGAATTAGGACTTACTTTAGCTGAGTACATGAATAGATGAAGGACCATTTGGTAGGATGGATTTATTTTCATAACTCATGAATTATATTGTGGGATTATTTAATATATTATTTGGTAGTAATTTTGGAGCAATTGTATTAGTTATACACCCTACATGGTATTATAGGGTGTATAACTAATACATACAATTTGGTGGGATTAGTAATCCATGGATTACAATTCATGGATAAATATTTGTAAAGACAAAAACGCCCTCAAATTTCTTTAATTTTATCAAAATCTTTTTCAATTTATTCAATGTGAGTTAGTTCTTTTTGAGTTAGTTCTTTTCAATTTATCAAGATAATATTATCCCTCCAAATAATTTTAGTCATAAAAAAATTACTCCATTAACTTAAAAAACACTTAATGATCAAAATTCGAAAACAAATTGTATGATTGCATACAAGCTTTAATTTTGTGAATAGGATATTCATAAACAAAAATAATTTTTCTACTTATCTTTAACACTCTACGGAACACAAATTTATGTTAATAATGATTCTATAGTCTCATTAAAAAGTTATACGTATCTTCCTCCAACTTAAAAACACCACAAAGTGGGAACAACAAACAAATGATGAACAAATAAAGAAAAGATAACAAAAAATTAATAATTTTTGCAAGTGAATGATTAAATCTTAAAATTTCAAAGTAAATAATTAGTTATATTGTTAATTTTCTTTTTCTTTTTTTAAAGAATAATAAAGTTTTGCAAAGAAAATACACAAAGTTATAATATGTCGAGGGTATTTTTGTAAACAAATAATATTCTTTTTAAAATATAAAAATACATATTATTTTCAATACATCAAACCAAACACTGCATAAAAAATTATCCCAGTATTACTAATTCTTGCGCTACTAATCCCAGCATTACTAATACAACCTATCCAGTATTATCTTATACACTCTACCAAACGACCCCAAAGTGTTTTAGTTAGATATTTTTTGGTTCAAATTTTAAATTAAGGTGTTCTCAAAGGGTTTTTATATATTTAACTTAACCACGTAAAATGAGTTATGATTTATTGAGATAAATGTGTACAATTAAAGAAATTCACATATTTTAAGTGGTTAACTTAAGGATAAGTTACCTAATACCACAACTTAACTTAGCTAAAATATTTAAAATCCCTGCCCTTTTGGTTAATTACTAAAATTCCTAATTTATATTTTCTCTCTTTAAATTTTCATTTTCACCCTAAACATTAAGATATATTAATTGACCTCCTAATAATTTGCTTGAAGATCTTCTCTCCACCTATTTAATATTATTAATCTCTAAACTCCTCCTCATTCAAAGCATTTTCCAGAAAACAAACTTTGCATAGCATATGTGTGAAGATTTGAGAGGAGTTTGAATGCCCAGAAGTTAGGCTCGACAAAAATGAAGGCAGGCAATGAAACTAGATCAAAACGCCACAATGATCCGCTGATGATGAACAAGTTGTGTGAAAAGGAGACTGTTAAATCAAAGAAAAAAATGGGATTCTGCTTTTTGAAAGGAAAGATTGGTCCCTCAAAACCACAAAGCTGTTGAAATAATCAAAAAAGACAGACTCCAAAAGATATTATATATATGTATCGGATTAAAAATTCATTAGATATATAATTTTTGCCGAGGAGATACATAAATGACATCATTTCATGCAGGAGACACAATATTAATTATATATCTCTCTTCAATATAATTATTGTATTACATATATCGGTCAAATAGATTAAAAATAGATGTATCTCAATAATAAATTTTAATGTTGAGATACTTCAAATAAAAACACAAAGTTGTTAAAATAATTAAAAGAGACACACTCCAAAAGGTATAATATATATGTATCGGATTAAAAAATTCATTAGATACATAATTTTTTTTGTGAAGATACATAAATGACATCATTTTCATGAATGAGACATAAGTTTTAATTATGTATCTCTCTTCAATCTAATTACTGTATTATATATCGATCAAATAGATTAAAAAATGAATGTATCTCAGTAATAAATTTTGATGTTGAGATACATAATTAACAATAATTCCATTCATGAGATATAATTTTGATTATGTATCTCTCTTTAATATTGAACAGAATTATGTATCTCCACCTAATAACTTCAAAAAATGAATGTATCTTAGTCAATGTGACTACTAACCAAGCCAATTACTAACTGCTCTATTTTTTATATATCTCAATGCAAGGTATGCATTACATTGTCAAAGAAGTTTCAACATAACCATTAAAGTTTGACAGTTCTTGCAACAGTAAAATTCTAGAAGGCTTTAAAAAAATTCTGAAAGACGAGGGAGTAGAGTTGTTCGGTGTCACGCGAAGGGTTGATATTCTTTTAAATTTAAAAAAGAGGAGAATAATATTTCAACAAGATGAATGAGGGTCCTTTTTTCTTTAATATCAACATTATAACTAATTACAACTTTCTGTGAATTCTGATAGTAATTTTGAAGTTATAAAGCGTGATTTCCTCTTCAATAAAGTCAATTTTCGTTATTTTTATTTTTAGTGCGTCATAGTTGTTTTAATGGATGTATCAGCTAAGATATATCTCTTGTTAATAGATATATAAAATAAACAGAAATTCAGATTTTAAGAAATTTTGTTAAATATTAGGATAATGTTATAAAATATAAAGTAGAGAAGAACAAAAGTAGAGAGAAGAGAGGGTAATTCTTTATTTCTCTTGATGAATGTCGTTTACAATGAAGGAAACATTTTATTTATAGGAAAAATTACTCCTAGTTTTTCTCTAAAAGATAGATATTTCATATCCTAATTGATATCAAATAGATCTTGATAGATTTTATCTATATTCTTGATAGACATTTACTCCAATGTAAATACATTTATAATACTCCCCCTTGAATGTACAACTGATAGATAATGTGGCTCGTTAAAACCTTACGAAAAACCCTAATGAAAAAAATCTAGTGAAGAAAAAAGAGTACACGTCTCTAATAATACACATATAGGTTGCCTCATTAAAACCTTACAAGGAAAACCCAGTGGAACAAAATCTCATAAGGAAAAAAGAGTACAGCGTGTATTAACTCCCCCTAATAAGATCATCCTTGAACATTTGCATCTCAATCTTGTGAATCATCTTCTTGAAATTTGTAATTGGAGGAGACTTGGTGAATAAGTCAACCACATTGTCACTTCAATGAATCGGTTGCACGTTAATATCACCATTCTTTTGTAGCTCATGTGTATAGAAAATCTTTGATGAAATATGTTTCATTCTATCTCCTAGATTCCTCCATTATGTTGTGTTATGCATGTTGCATTATCCTCATAAAAAATTATGGTTACTTTGTTACATTTCAAACTACATTTTTTGCAAATGAGATGTATCGTGGACCTCAACCACATACACTCTTGACTTGCTTTATGAATAGTTATTATCTCAGCATGATTTGATGAAATGGCTACGATAGACTGTTTTGTATATCTCCAAGATATGGCAGTACCACCACATATGAATACACAGCTTATTTGAGATCGAGCTTTATATGAGTCATATAAGTACACGGTATCAGTATGACTAACAAAATTAGGATTGCAAAAATAAGCCCATATCAGTAGTTGTTTTAGTTATCGTAATATTTGTTTGATCTCATTCCAGTGTCTCCTAGTAGGAGCAGAACTATACCTTGCTAACAAATTAATCAAAAAGGCTATATCAGGCCTCGTAGTATTTGCAAGATACATGAGTGCACCAATTGCACTAAGATAGGGTACTTCATAACCAATCCAAATAGGTATATTTCTCATTCAGCAAATAATCTATTATTTTTGAAAACTCTCCAGGAGTTTCAATGATTTTCAAGATATAAATTTATGCAATATAAGAATTATAAATAAGTTTCCCAGAAACTTTTATATACTTAAAACATTTTGAATCCTTAAATAAGTTTTCATATAAATTTTATCAAGTACAATATTCAACATTTCATGAGTGACATCTTCAAGTATCTGGATTGCAAATCAAATAAGCTTTATACTTACCAAGATGCATCCTTTCACTTCACTTGATAAATGTTTCTACGTCGACATGCTTAAATAAATGTAGAATTCATATACTCGTAATCTTTCACAATAGTACGCCAATATTATATCAAAGATATTGATGATATATTCTTTCATATCGATTCACAGTGTGACATAACATTTTGAGATCTTATCACTTCATTATTTTTAGGTACCTGAACCTCTCATAAGATTTCATAAAGTGTTATGTCGTAGGCTCTTCAAGAGCACATTGTCTTTTGATTATGATTATTTTCTCCTTATCATTTTCTAGGATTATTTCATTTGGAACTGATTGTTCTATCATACTTCACGCATGCATAGACTTTGTCCTTCAGGAACATAAAATAGGAGTACTTGCTACTTAAATATGAAATGCTTTCGGCATTTGACTTGAATTATCTTTCGAATGAGGATATGATGATAATTCTTAATAGATTTCATAACTGCTTATAATCCCCCCCTTATGTTATGAAAAGTAACATACATCATCCATCTTCTTTGAGGAATCCATCTTTGTGCATTATGGTATATTCATTAATCGTATACCGCACATCAAAATTATTAGATGGACAACGTGTGGTTCCTAACTCAGAACCAAATTTGAGAGGAAATTATTCATAATTAATTGGTTTGATGTATACAAGTATTTTTGTATATAATATATCATATTTCAAACCAACACATAAAGCTTTGTTCTCATTAGCAATGGTTCAACTATTTATTGAAGAAATTCAATGTCAAACCATCATCATCAAGATGAATTGTCTTGATTACACAATCTGAAAATTATGTTCGTAACTCAATTTTATTGAGCAACAACTTTATGAATGTCAAACTGTAAGTTGACAATAAACGTACAATTGATCATTTTATATCGATGCATTTTAATAGATCAGATGACAGGTGAACAGGCTCATATTCACCTTTTATATTTTTCAGATTTTGAGGGATCAAATCCCAATATTAGTTGGTCTAACCAACTTATCATGAGAACAAACAAAATTAAAAGTTCATGAAGAATTTTCTAGTTCTTCAATATATATTCAATACTTACTATGTACATCTTTGGGATATCGCAATCGTTCATGTCAATTTATGAACTTTTATTCTAGCAAACTCCAAGTTTACCATGACATGTACCATTTTGCTTTAGTAAATTTCAGATTTACTATTACAAGAATAAACTTTCAAATTTACTTCTTTAGAAGTAGATTTCAAAATAACTCTTATCAATTATTCAGCCTCTTTCGAAGGTGAGTTGTGATACCATCACAATCAAGTGCACGTTTGTATTAATAAGTTTCTCATTCTCCAGGAATGGAATATAATCGTGCCTTAGGCCTATCAAATTATGATAGCTTATATCCTCTTTTAAGATATTGCTAATTCAGAAGCAAATTGAGGCATACATATGGTTGTAGAGAAATTTTCTCCAACATATATTATAATCATAATAAGCGTGTAAAAATATTATCACTTTTGATGATTATCATATTGTCGCTCCACACTTGTATTCGTACATTCAATCAGACATATTATGCACAGCTACTGCATTTACTTCAGAGAATGGAGCATATTCAATCGGACAAATTTCATGACTTTTCACCAAATACTTATTATTTTGCCTTAGCCATCATAATATCACCGATATGGTGTATTGAGATTCAAACTCAACGTCTTATCCATAAAAAGTTGCCGTAGGCATAAATCGATGAAACTTGAACCCAATATTTTATCATCATGCTTCATCAAAACTCTAGCCCAATATTTTACCCATATCAAAACGTATGATGCCATAATATTTTCGAACCGAAAAACCAATATTATTATTATACAGTTAATAGCAAAAGAAAATAATATAACAATCCTACTCTACTAGCGCTAATAGGCAGCATAGGGGAAGAAGCGCTTAATTGAGATGAGACAGGAGATCCAATGCTTGAATGAAGTACAAATCACTTTGATTCAATCATACATCTTGGAATTTGATTTAATGAATAGATTAAAATATTTAGAATAAATAGATATAGAGCGGGTAGCGGGAATCGAACCCGCATCGTTAGCTTGGAAGGCAGAACTAACCTTTTTCATAAAAAAAAAATTATAGTTCCTGAATTAGTATGCTGCCAAGTTTCAATTCTCAAGTAACCAAGAAATTAATATTAAAAATCATAATATCTTTTTGAATGTAATTATATTCTTACTTTTAAAATAATCCTTGGAGGCATGTTCACGGTAATGCCGACGACTAGATGGTCATGGTGATTACCAAATATAATAAGTATGTAGTACTAATTTCCTTAAATAAAATTTGTTCCTTGCACTCAATCATGGAACTCATAAATTATATGCAATAGATATAATTATAAGCAGAGATTAGAAAATAAGGTAGGACGACATATTTATCTATCTAAGTAAATACTCAAATCCATTATTCATGGTAACTTTAAAAATCAAGATTCAAACTTCATTCTGTTTTATAACAAAAATAGACATAATTTTTTCACATAATCTTAAATAATTGAACTTTCAGGAAAAGACAAACCAAGTATTGCAAAAAGATAGCTTGCTCAATAACATATTACTAATATAAAGTAGAGAAGAACAAAAGTAGAGAGAAGAGAGAGTAATTCCTTATTTCTCCTGAAGATTCTCAAGGTGTCGTATACAATGAAAGAAACCTTATAGGGGAAATTAATAGATATCAAATAGATTTATCTATATCGTTAATAGACATTCATTATAATATAAATATATTTACAACATTCACTATAATATAAATACATTTATAACAGATAAGATGTAATTAGGGATACACATGTAGGGATTTATCTAAAACACCCTCAACTTAACTATGTAATAAGCACTTGAGGCCACACACAAAAAAAATCCAAAATTTAAATCAAAGATTTCTGACATGTGTTAAGATGTTCAATTGGAACAAATTATAATTTGAGTATTTAAATAAAATTTACTAACAAATATTTGTTAAGATATTATCGTATTAAGTTTTTTAAGAAAGTTAACCATTTTGAGATTCACGCGTTATGTACATGCAAAAAAATAAATTCAAAATCTGATTTTGAATTTGGTGTTCCAAACCCCCTCCCTTTGCTCCATTCCCTGCTAAGAAGGGGCTACGATAGAGTTTGATCTATTATGATCGTATCTATTTGTTATTGTCGTGGACTACTTTATAAGGATACTGAAAAGGCTAGGCAAGATATCTGATTTCAACTTCCATCCACGTCGTGAGAAGCTTAGTAGTGTTCAACTAAACTTTGCAGAGGACCTACTAATATTCAATAGAGGTGATTTTTGCTTTATTGAATTGCTGGCCAAGTGTTTCAATGGATTTTCTGCAGTTTCTGGCCTACAGGTCAATCCAGATAAAAGTGTCAATTATTTTGGTGGGGTGCCGCACAAGGAACAAGTGATATATGATCCTAAACAAACTTGGCTTCTCAAAAGGAGAGTAACCTTCAAATACTTAGATATGCCACTAAGTTCTAATAAACTCATCATAGTGGGTGTCAACTTGACAAAGGGTTGAGTAAAATATCTTCAAGGACCTCTAAATTCCTCTTATACTCTAGTAGAATTCAATTGATTAGGTTTGTCTTGTTTCTCATCCAAAATTATTAGTTTCAGATATTTCTCGTCTAAGAATGTGCTGATGCATATAGAAGTTGCTTGCAGAAAGCATCTATGGACAGACAGAAAGTACTAACATATCAAAAAAAATACTAACAACTTGGGAAAAACTGTGCTACCCAAAAGTTGTTGGGGTTTTGATTATGGTGGATTTACACAAGTGGAATAAGGTTGCTTTACGTAAATTGTTATGGCACTTTGAGCACCAAAAAGGACAAGCTTTGCGTTATCTAGGTTCACACTTATTATATAAAGCAAGGGACTATTTGAGACGCTAGTGTAATCAGGCTTCTTGGTTGGTAAAACGATTTTTAACGCCCAGAAATACTTGGACAATATATCATTGAATAAAGACTATTTGAATTAGTTGACCAAATTTTCTATAAAGACTCTTTTATGTTTTAATGGGTGGTGCTCATCAAAAGTTGATTGGAGAAGGCTCGTTTGTCATAACTGTAGTTTGGTTGAGAACAAGTTATTTCGAGATAATTAATTTCGGGATTAACCGTACATATGGGATAACTTATCCTATCACTAAGACATAAATGGTGGAATAAGTAATCCATTGACTAACTTATCCCATCAACCAAGCCTGGAATAAAATAATCCCACAGTTTATCTCGAAACTATTATAACTTGTACCTCACAAACGGACTGTTTAACTGAACGTTTCTTTTGTATCTGACTCTACTAAATAGGCTAGCTATTAAGGATTGTTTAGTGTCTTTAGGTATTATCGACGCAACAACATGTCATTTATATAATGAACAGGATGAAAGTTATGACCATATCTTTTTCTTCTGTTCCTACAAATTATCAACGATCTCTTAAAATTGTTCGAAAAATTTACTTAGACATCGCAATTAATCCTTATACCTATTAAGCACTTAATTATTCAAAAATTGATCTTATTAAATAAAAAAATGCTTACAGAGCAAAAAACGTGTATTTCATTCTATTGAAGTGCGTGAAATAATTTTAAACAATAGTACTTCTTTTCAGCTTCTAAACCTAAATTGATTTAAAAAGATAAAAGTTAATTAAATAAAAAAATAGGAGGAAGAAGACTTCCTCCTCCCACTATTCGTTCCCCTGTCCTTCTCTTCTGCAATTAGTATTTTCCCATTCCTCATTGGGTTGGCAATGGTGCGATACAGATTTTTCTAAATTCGTTAATTGTAAAATGATCCGCATTATATTGCACTATCTTTAAATTCGCATAAATTTGCCCCACACTCATATTCGTATATATCCGCATCGCACCATCTCATATTTTTATTTTTATTTTTTTGAAAAGTTTATAACTCCGTTAAAAATTATAATATTTTTAATACTAGGAAATAGTAATAATTAATTTATATTATATCACTTTTTACCAATAAAATTGTCAGAAAGGTAACACATGTACAAATAATGATCAAATATCAACTTTTCATTAAGATTAATAAAGAAATTAAAAAGAGTTATAAAGGTTAGTAGTAACCTAGGGGTTTGCGCCACAGGTGAAAAAAAAGTTTTACAATGAGGTGTAGGTGACACAAGTCTTAATTATTAGGTGAAGGTGACAATTACTTTATTATCGATTAAGAAAGTTGGAAAAGTTTGAAAATAATCCACAAGTTTTTAAATTTACACTTTGATCCAAATGTTAGCCTATATAACTAGAAAATGGAGGGAAAAAAGGCGTCTTTCTCTCTTTTCACCCATTGTTGTTTTCTCTCTCTTAGCGATTTTTGTTGTTCATTGTTGTTGCTGCTTCATTCATCATCTTCTGCTTCATTATCATCATCTTCTACTTCATTATATCTTCATCTTCTTCTTGTTGACCATTTGTTGTTGTTCTTGTTACCGCTACTGTTGCTATTTGACCAATTTCTTAGGTTAAATTTTATTTCGAACATCACTTTTCACTTTAGCATTACTTCATAGGAGATGTTGGTAAGTCAAATTATGATTTTTAGTTGAATTTGTCATCTGGGTAACTGTTATTATATCGTTGTTTTCCAACAATGGATAGAACCCAATCATGAATCCAACATAAGATCTATATGTTTAAACAGATAAATCATCTGTTGCGACAGATGAGACATCTGTTTCAATGGAAAACTGATATATTGGATTCACATTTAAATAGATGGGTCATCTGTTGCAACAGATTAGTGACCTGTTACAACAGAACCTGAACACGATTCCAACAGTAGTGTTGTAAATATCTGTTACAACAGATTACTAACCTGTTGCAACAAGTAAGTCATCTGTCACAACAGTTTAATCATCTGTTGCAACATGTCACTCATTTGTTGGAATCAGCTTCAAAGGTGATTTAGTACTGTAACATCAATTCCAACAGGTGTTTTATCTGTTGCAACAGATATTCAGGAGCGTAACATGAATCGCAATAGGTAAGAATCTATTGAGACTGATCACTTACCTGTTGCAACAGATAACACATTTGTTGGGATTCATTCACGGCGCTATGAAATCACTATCAACTTTTTTTAACAAATGACTTTATTTAGGTACCACTAATGGAGGGATCAATAACAACAGGAGTGAAATGCTAGAGACGATAGCTATGACAGTCCAAAGTGATGTTTTGTATGATGATTTTGTGAACTTAATCATCAGCTTTTGTGGATTGAATTATCAACCGGAAGAACTTGCCATCAGCTACATGCACAGCTCCTTTGAAAATCAAAGGGTACTGCCTTTCAAGATAACCGATCAGGTTTGGTTATGCGCTTATCTAAGTGATTCAACCAGGCCGGTGTTAAGGGTGTACATAGTTGAAAAGATGAGAGAGAATAAGAACCAGAACGTAGAAGAAGAAAAAGAAGAAAAAGAAGACTTCTTTGATGATAGGTTGGATGATCTAGACATAAATATTTCAAATAATGATCAAACATCTATGACCGTTGATGCGACCAATATGATGTGCAGTTCTTCTCAATCGACACAGTTTGGAAATCTTCAAGACGACGGGACCGTTTTTTTTATTGGAATGTCATTCAAGGACAAGAATGAACTATCTAACACTTTGTTTATTTCTTGCTTGAAAAAAAAAATCAGAATAAAAAGGTGATTAATTCGACCAGTGTCTTTTGCTTCAAATGTGTTAATTCTAACTGCAAGTGGTGGTTGAGAGCGGTGAAGTACGCAAGTTCTGACAGATTCGTCATTCATAAACATGAAAAGTATCATATATGGTTCGGATCACATCTTGGACTAAAATCCTCATGCCACGACAAAAGTCCTCGGTGAATATTTCAGGAGTAGTTTTCCCGATGGCAAAGGCCCTTCAACAAGGCTTATGGCCAATCAACTCCTTACAAATTTGGGAGTCCTAGTCAGTTATTGAAAGGTATATACGGCCATGGGGATTGCCAAGGACCTGGTTAGGGGGACACTGGAGCATGGGTATGAAGTCCTGGATGCTTACCGTTACATGATTGAGTCCATAAATCCCGAAAGTAAGACGACATTGCATCTGGATAAAAATGGAAGGTTCAAGTACTTTTTGTATCCTATGATGCTTGGATTCAAGGTTTTTAACATTTGAGAAAAGGCATAGCCGTCGACGGTACCTTCTTGAGGAGCAGGTCTGATGGAGTTCTGCTAGTGGCGGTGCCGCAGGATGCGGAGAATCATATCTTTCCTGTCGCTTTTTATGTAGCGGACAAGGAATGTGATGCCTCTTATGGATTATTTTTTTTTAACAACTGCGATGCTGCATCGAAGATACTGAAATGTCGTGTTTTAGATCGGATAGGCATCCAAGTATTCCAAAGATGGGTTCACTTTTCTTCACTCCAGCTTACTTTGGTTGTTGCATCAGGCATCTTGGAGAGAACATTCGAAATAACTATCACAACGAAAGGGTCGTCAACCTTTTTTATAGAGCATCTAAAGCATATAGTAGAGAGGAGTTTTTAGACCATTTCAATCAAATAGCTGATGTGAATCCCAAGGTAGCAGAATTTCTCGCACGTATCAGTTTTGAGAGATGGAGCCGAGCATTCTGTCCAGCAAATAGGTACATTCTTATGAATTTAATGCATTGTTTGATTTACAAGTTTAGTATGATGTCGTACTAAGTGATTCTTTTCTATAGGTACAATATTATGACATCACATATAGTTGAATCGACGAATTCATTGTTTGATGATGAAAGAGAATTTCCCATCAAGGCTATGTTTGAAAAAATAAGCGAGAAGTATAGCAATTTTTTTAACGAAAGGCATGTGCAGTTCAAGTGCCCAGAAAAAAAAACCTGATTTGTTCTCAAAATCAAAAAACAATATCAACGAACATCAGTTTAGGGAATAGGTTATTCTGTCGTAAAACAGCATATTACAAATTCCGTATCACCGGTCATGGTGATCTGCCACGGTCGATCTTCAAATAAGATCTTGTACGTGTAGAGTTTTTGACTTGGACAAAATACCTTGTCCACATGCTATGGCAGCGCTTCGAGCTCAATACGGTCATAAATATGGACCTGAAGTTTAAGAGCACTCCTCTCAATATTATTTGGTGAAAAAATATGAAATGACATATAGTGGGCATATTACTCCGGTGCCTCCCGAAGAATCTTGGGTTGTTCCAGCAGAGCTTATGGGGAGATTAATACCTCCTTCATATATTGACCCGAGCACTATCAAACCAGGAAGAAATCCATTTAAGAAGAGGCGTGGAGTTAGAGAATCATTTTCCTCAAGAAGAAACAAGTGCTCCATATGTAAGTGCGCTGGCCACAAAAGAACTACATGCCCGAATCGTAATCCACTAAAATACATTAGGTATAGATCCTATATAGAAAAATTAAAATACATACGCTTAAAGAAAAAATACATTCTAATTATTATTATTATCATCATCATCATTAATGACAGCTGGCCAATCAACTCGCAGCAGCAGAGCCCTCATTAGCCTCTGCATCTCTCAGAACATCGTCGCTCTCACAGCGACCAACTTGCTCTGCAGATCATTAACCTTCCTCTGAAGTTCCCACACTGTGTCACGTAGAATAACAATGTCCAGAAAAGGACCAGCCATATCTAGAACACGCATGAATTGAAAAATATAAGGAAAAATGTCCAAAATGTAATACAACATATACGACCAACTGGTAAATTTACACCAAAAAAAACCTTACCTCAATGAGAAAGGAATATGCTCTTTGAAGAGAACTAGCTGAAGATGTCACACGAAAAGAAAAAATGCAAGAAATAAATAGAGTTGAATGAAGATTAAGGAAGGACCTATTTATAGAGGATTGAATCTAGACGGGTCAGGCCAAAAGACAGTACTGTTCAGCTCCATTGTATTAATTACATTCAAACTGATGGTATTTTATTTTTTGTGAAAATTCGCGACTTTTTCTTTTACACTAATTACTTCTCACCTTTTCATAGCGGTTTGAGACTCGATAAGTGCCGTTATTATTGAGTTGTTGCAACAGATCATCCATCTGTCGTAATAGATTTAGCATCTGTTGCAATAGATGGATTGAATGTGCAATAGATGGTCTGTCAAAATAGATTTACCATCTGTTGCAATAGATAGTTTGTATATGCAACAGATAAGGCATCCGATGCAACATATGTATTATCTGTTGCGACAGATGGACAGTATGTTGGAGGAGATATTTTGATATCTTCTAACAGCTAATTCATCAGTTTCAATAGATGGAGTATTCGGTTCATAGCTGTTTTAAATGTGTTAGATAAAAAGTCACGACTCTTCCCCTCTTTTTAATAGTCCCTCCGTTTCATATTAGTTGGGCCCTATGGGCTTGGCACACCAATTAATAAAAATATAAATTAGGTGATTATTTTACCAAATTGGCCTTATTAATTATGATTTTAAAGTATAAATGTGAATAATATACTTTATGTAGTCATTTAATAATAGGGGTAATCTTGGAAGAATAGAATAAAATTCTCTTGATTTTATAAATAGGACAACTAAATTGAAACAAATATTTTTAGCAAGAAGTAATCACATGTGTGCAGATGAATTAAAAAAAACATAGTCTGGTCTGTCGCAACAAATTTACCATCTGTTGCAACATATGGATTATCTGTTGCGACAGATGGACCATATATTGGAGGAGATGTTTTAATTTCTTCCAACAGCTGATTCGTCAGTTGCAACAGATGGAGATTTCAATTCATCAGCTATTTTGAATGTGTTAAGATAAAAAGTCACAACTCTTCACACCTTTTTTTAATAGTCATCACATACGTGCAGATGAATAAACAACACTGTCTGACATGTCCTGATGGGGTAGGAAGAATAAGGTGCGTGCAATGGATCCCATTTTCATACGTGCGATTTATGTATATTATTGATCAGGCTACCGTGACAAACACACATAAAGTGCAATGATTTTGTGAATGCAGTTTTTTATAGATTAGATACTGATCCTTCAAATAAGATCTTGCATTGTACAGTTTAGTTTAATAGATGTGAACTGATAAGGCCGAAGGATTCCAAGATGGTGGTGTCGATACCCCGTTATAATTTAATGACGATTTATGCTCATGTTTTTGTGTCAAGTTTGGAGAAGGGTTCAAGTTTTTGGCGGCAGTGTAAATATGCAATAGTGATTGGATTGGTTTTAATGGTGCAGTGGACTTCTTGAAAGGCCTCTGAAGCCTCGTAATACAGCAAACAATGATGGAACCAATAGAAATTCCGCTGGTCCAAATTTATATGGATGGATTACTGGAGGAGACTTTTTTACAGCAGAAGGTGCTTGGGAGAATACCTGTGCACAAAGGGGGAGGTGGAGAAGGTCATTTATCATCTCAGACCTTATTTAAGAGGAAATACATGGTAGGAAGGAAAGTGTAGAGAAATTGGCCAATGAAATTGACATGAGAAATGAAAAAACTAGATGAGCTTTAAATGTGGAAGTGTATCCAAATATAAAAATCCGTCAGTCGATGAGAAAAAAAAGAATGGTCAACAGGACTGGAGCTGGACACTTTGCTCGAGAATGCAACTAGCGAGCATGGCCTCAATGAAGACTCTCACAAAGTACAGGACCATAACTCTATAGAAAAAGCTTCGCGAGCACGGAAGGTGGTAAGATTGTCTGTCAAAATTGAAACCTACATGTCAATTCAGACCGACAATCTTACCACCTTCTATGCTCGTGAAGCTGCTTCCTTAGAGTTCTGGTCCTGTATTTTGTGGGTCTTCGTTGAGGCCTTGCTCGCTAGTTGCAGTCTCTAGCAAAGTGACCAGCTCAATTCCTCTTGACCATTCTTCTTTTTCTTTAACAACTGATGGATTTTCATTTTTGGATAAATTTTCACATTCACAGCTCATCCAGTTTTTTCATTTTTCATGTCAATTTCATAAGCCAATTTCGCTACACTTTTCTTCCCACCCTGTGTTTCTTCTTAAACAAGGACTGAGATGATATATGGCCTTCTCAACCTCCCTCTTTCTATACAAGTTTTCTCCCAAACACCTTCTGCTGTATAATAGTCTCCTCCAATAACCCATCCATAAAAATTTGGACCACGGAAATTTCTATTAGATCCATAGTTGTTTGTTGCAGTGTGAGGCTTCGGAGGCCTTTCAACAAGTCCATTGCGCCATTAAAATCGATCCAATCACTATTGGATATTTATACTGCTGCCAAAAACTTGAACCCTTCCCTAAACTTGACACAAAAGCATAAGCATAAATCGTCATTAAACTATAACGGGGTATCAACACCACCGTCTTGGTCCCTCAGCCTTACCAGTTCAAACCTAACAATCTCAACTGTAAAATGTCATATCTTGTTTGAAGGATTAATGCGTAATAGGTAAAGAACAAACATTCACAAAATCATTGTACTGGATGTATGTTTTTATGATAGGTTGATTAATAATACATACCTTCCACATATGAAGTGGTTCCATCTGCAAGAAGCTTATTCCTCCGAACCCATCTTTACTCTAGCCTTTAATGCTGGCCGGGCAAAAGTGGATCCAGTTTCACTTTCTTTTGTCTGCAAACAAGAGAAATACATTTGATGTCAAACAAGAAAAGAACAAAAAGAAAACAAAAAGAACATTACAAAAGGGTAACACAAAATTGAGTGAATCAACAGATGACCAATATGATGCATTAAATTACCCATCTGTTCAACCAATGAGGCATCGTTGTAACAGATAGATGACATGTTGCAACAGATGGGTCATCTGTTGGAATAAATCAAACCAGCCTTGCTAATGGTTTGATTTCTTCAAACAGTTGCTCCGTCTGTTCCAACAATTGATTCATCAGTTGCAACAGTTGAGGAAACTGTTGTAACACTACCAACAATAATATCAACAACAAAGAAACAACACCATATGTTCCAACACCATCCACAACACAAACATCACATGTTCCAACACAACCACCACCCCCAACAACAGCAGCACCAAAGTACCTAACAAAAGACATAAAAAAAACTATACTCACAATAAGGCTTTTTGAGTTCTCCCGACAGATGACTTTTTTTGCATATTTTAATAAAAACAACGTTCGTTTATTCAAGACTTAAAAGTCACCTTTTCTTTAATTTTCTCAACAGATAGAAAACTAGTAATGGGTAAATCATTAATAGCAACAGATGTATATATCTAATTTAAATAATATACAAAGAAGAAGATGAGATGGAAAGAGCAACAGTGAACTGTACCTGCAATGTTAAAAAAGCAAATGGATCAGAACATCCAGTTCATTCGAGAAAAGATATTGATTGGTTGAGATCCTAAAGGATCCTCATCCAAAAGAAGAGAGAAAAGAGAGAAAAAAAGAAAACAAATATAATTGAGGATAGAGAATAAAGAAGAGTGATGAGTTGAGTCTACACTACTTTATGACTGAAGGAGAGAGAGTTCTAGATATGGGGATTTTTAAATATTCATTAATAACTTTAGAGGGGCACGAGGAGACAGTGACATTGAAAAGACCAGATAAGACTACTCACTCGGGAGATTTTTTAGTTATCCAAGTAGTACCGAGTAATATTTTTTACCGCCTTAGTATTTTAACTTTTTTATCTCGGACAGGAAATACCTAAATTGCATTACAAAAAATCTTAAAACATTTAAGTGCAACAGATGACTTAATCTGTTTGATAGTTTACAACAGATTCATGATCTATCATAACAAATGACGTAATCTGTTTCATAGTTTACAACAGATGCATAATATGTTACAACAAATTACCCAATTTGTTTGATTTGATCCAATAGAAAAGACATCTATTACAACAGGTTGAATATTTGTTTATATATAATTTCAATTGAGTTCATATGTTAGACTAATACCTTAATTGAATGTAAGTTCTTATAGGGTCAACTACAACTTCAATTGAGTTTTTTGGCAATTGTATGTTAAGACGGTATTGCGTTTCTCCCGACCAGAGTCGTGATCGATTACTCTGAGCCGAACTAATTCTTACTACCTCATATGTTAGACTAATACCTTAATTGATTAATCTAGGACTAGGGTACTAATACCTTAATTGAATAATCTAGGACTAAAGGTGAGTTCTCATAGGGTCAACTACAACTTCAATTGAGTCTTTTGGACATTACATGATGAGATGGTACTGCATTCCTCCCGATCAGAGTCGTTGATCGATAACTCTGAGCTGAACTGATTTTTACTACCTCATATGTTCAACTAATACCTTAATTGATTAATCTAGGACAGGGTACTAATACCTTAATTGAATAATCTGGGACTAAGGGTCAGTTGTCATAGGGTCAACTACAACTTCAATTGAGTCTTTTGGCAATTGCATGATGAGACGGTACTACATTCCTCCCGACAAGAGTCGTCGATCAATCACTCTAAGCCAAACCTATTCTTACTACCTCATATGTTCAACTAATACCTTAATTAATTAATCTAGGACTAAGGGTGAGTTCTCATAATATCAACTACAATAGATGACAGCGCCTATTTGATAATTTATAACAGATGGGTAATCTATTGCGACATATGACTTAATTCATTTGATAATTTACAACAGATGGGTAATCTGTCATAACAGATGACTTAATTTGTTTGATAGTTTACAACATATTCATGATATATTGCAATAAATTACATAATCTGTTTGATAGTTTACAACAGGTACGTAATATATTGCAACAGATTACCTAATTTGTTTGATCTGATCCAACAAAAAAGACATTTATTGCAACAGATTGAAGATTTATTTATATATAATTTCAATTGAGTTCATATGTTAAACTAATACCTTAATTGAATGTGAGTTCTCATAGGATCAACTACAACTTTAATTGAGTCTTTTGGCAATTCCATGATGAGACGGTATTGCATTTCTTTCGACCAGAGTCGTCGATCGATCACTCTGAGTCGAACCAATTCTTACTACCTCATATGTTAGACTAATACCTTAATTGATTAATCTAGGACTAGGGTACTAATACCTTAATTGAATAATTTAGGACTAGTGGTGAGTTCTCATAGGGCTAACTACAACTTCAATTGAGTTTTTTGGCAATTGCATGATGAGATGGTACTGCGTTCCTCCCAACCAGAGTCATCGATCAATAACTCTGAGCTGAACCGATTCTTACTACCTCATATGTTCAACTAATACCTTAATTGATTAATCTAGGATAGGGTACTAATACCTTACGTGAATAATCTGGGACTAGGGGTGAGTTTTCATAGGGTAACTATTAATTAATCTAGGACTAAGGGTGAGTTCTCATAGGGTCAGCCACAATAAATGGCAGCGCCTATTTGATAATTTACAACATATGGGTAATCTATTGTGACATATGACAATCCATTTGATAATTTATAACAGATGGGTAATCTGTCACAACAGATGACTTAATCTGTTTGATAATTTACAACAGATTCATAATCTGTTGTTACCTAATCTGATTAATAATTTGCAACCGATGAGAAATCTGATGCAACATGTTGAACATTTATTTTTTACAATTTCAATTGAGTTCATATGTTAGACTAATAGTACCTAAATTGATTAATCTAGGACCAGGGGTGAGTTTTCATAGGGTCAACTAGAGTACTCGGTCAACTACAACTTCAATTATTTTAATACAATTTAAATTGAATTACTCTTTTGTCAATTGCATGATGAAAGAGTTAAAAATTACACATATATTTTATGATTTTAAAAATAATTATGATCAATTCGGACAAAATTAACATTTTCAAATCTTATCATTCTTTTCCAAAATGCAAATCAACCCATACAAAATGTTTCATCATTTCAAATCTCGAGTTCTCGCTCTTTCTATCTCATTCACATTCAACAATACAGTACAGACAATAACTACTCAATAAATTTGCTCAACCCTCCACAACAGATCATTTTTCTTCTTATTTCTGACCACATAGGTGTTATTTTTGACTTCATTCTTGCTTGTATCAGTCGTTTTCTTTGTCTTTATAGGCAATAGAGTTCGAGAAGATTTCTATATTTGTTATTTTTTTCTAAAAAATAGGGACTTGTAAGTTAATGATGAAAAATAAAACTTTTAGTTGTATTAACTTCGAGGATGGGTTTATGATTTTGAGTTTTGATGGTAAAATCATAGGAAGAATTCAAGAAATCCCTAGTTTCTATCGCAGTATTCTGTTGACTGTCATGGTATTGTAGGATGGTGTTTGTGGTGGTGTTGGTGGTGGTGGTGTTTGTGGTCGTGGTGGTGGCACTGATGGTGGCATTGGTTGGTGGTGTTTGTGGTGGTTGTCGGTAGTGTCGGTATTCATGGTGTTTGTTTGTTCACATTGGTTGGTGGTGTTTGTGGTGGTAGTTATTGGTGTGTCGGTATTCGTGGTGTTTGTAATGTATTTTTTAAAATTTATGCATACATTAATTGTAATATAATTTTTGTTTTTCTTTATTTGTAGGTAAAATATGTCTCCCAAAAGAAAAGAAAGTGAAAGTGGATCAATGTCTGACCACCTAAAAAAAAGACTATAGTACAGAGAAATTCGGAGGAGCTTCCTGAACAATCTCAGTTAGGAAAAAGTGAAGCTGAGGAGAGATGTGAAAACAACATTGAGGGAGGTGGACAAGGGTCTGTAGATGGTAATGAAGAAAATGAAAGTGAGAAACAGGAGGAATTGGAGAGTGAGAAAGAGAAAGAGGATGATCATCAACATGATGATAATGGATCACCAATGGGGCGTGAATTAATATCGACATCCCAGCATGATCCTGTCAAAACTTTTATTATTGACAGGTTTCAAGTTGCGATCTCGATAAATGACCCAGAAGCAAAACAACTAACTGGTTAAATTGTACTTAAATGTAAGATGGGGAAATTTTTTGAACATTTTATGAAAATTATGAAGAATGAAAAAATAGGTGAACTTTTTAAGAAGAGCTGCTTTGGACACTTTCTTGAGCTGCCTGAGGACCCCTCTTCCTGTATACATTTCCCTATGATGATGGTATATGGGCTTCTCAAGTGCAGGATCAAGTACGTAAGGGATGATAAAGATCCAGAGGAGGAGGGCAAATAAAAGATGGATTAAATCTGGATCAACTATTGTGGCATGCCTTTTTGTTTCTACTTGCAAGAGTTTGCAATAGTGACGGGCTTAAGATGCCATCGTCCAAAAGGACCACCACCCCGCAAAAGATCCAAGGCAAGAAAATGCAAGAAAAAAATAGATGAGTTGTTTGACACTGCTCGACGTGGCTACAAAGCATCAGATTTGTTGATAGATCTCGAGGATAAAACCATACCAGAGCAGTACAGGGAGCAATTGTGCTTAGTTTGGTTTTTCCCATTCGGTTATATTGGTAAGAGATGTCAATAAGGTCATAAAAGATGATTTGTTGGCACGTGCTGAGGATTTTGATAAATTCAATAATTATCCCTAGGGATATGACAGCTTCTACTTAACTGTCCAATATTTACTGACAAAGCTATCCTCAGGGATGACCACATTATACGGCTTTCCTTGGGCTTTCATGATAAAATTAATCACAAATTTTACTCATCCATTAATTTATATTGAATAAAGTTATTATGACTTTTTTTTGCTTGCTTCCTATTTATATTTTTTAAGCTTAGGCATTTGAAGTCATTCCTTCCCTCCGAAAGCAGTTAATGGATTACCCAGATGAGGTTTCTCATCCAAGGATGTTTAGGTGGTTGGCTACAAAGAGCAACACCAATATTAAGGAGGCTGATCTCTTTAACCCTTCGGATGATGCAGTACGTCTTCTTCAAGTAAAATAATTTTACTCAAAGAAAGATATTGAATAGATGTTATATCTGTTGCAACAGATGTTATATCTGATGCACCAGATGGGGACATCTATTGTAATAGGGTACGGTTGATATCTTGCATCAGATTACCCATCTGTTGCTTTGGTTCTCTGAACCCGACTCCTAACAGATTAACCATCTACTGTAAATTATGCAACAGATGTGTAATCTGATAATATATTGTTCATCTGTTGTGATGTACAGATCATCTGTTGTATAAAAAAATTACCGTCTTGTGTAACTATTACAACAGATGATTGATATTTTGCATTAGATTATCCACGTGTTACTCTGTTTCTCTAAACCAGACTCAAACAAATTTTAACCATATACTGCAAACTATGCAACAGATGGGTCTTTTTTTTAAAATATAGCCCAACTATGAAAATTATTATATTATATGATTTAAATGCATCTGTCTTTTTTTCTTTTTTATAGGTTGTGCATTCATGGATCGTGCCTACCGGGAAGGAGTCGGTGATGACTTCTTATATTACTCTTTGATACGATAGAAAACCCAACGGTGGAGTTAATAAAGAAGGAATTGGCTAGAGCAACAGTCATAAGAAGAGCAGTTAGGCAAGGTCAGCCTAATATTGAGGCTCTTCATGACCAACCTACTAAGGCAGATTCGGGTGCTTCTTCTGGTAGAGTTGTTGGTATTGGTGGCAGGCATGCTGATGCTGCTACCACTTTAATGATGAGCATGTTAATGTTCAAGAAAGAATAAATATATTTGAAAACACCCTTTTTCACCCTTACACAGGTCCCTGTCACCCCTCTTTACTCTCGTATTCTCGTTGCGAATGCGAAGAGTGCAAGGACAGACAGGATAAACTCTTTGAAAAAGTAGAGGCTATCTCTAAACCAATCGAGAAATTCAAATCAAAGAGGTGTTTCATACCATCCAATATGGTGAGGGAGCCACACACTCCTACAGTGTTGGCTAGGAGAAAGAAAAGAGCAATTAGAGACGTACTCTCCGGTCATAAATCAAAAGAAATTGGAATTCCTCCCTCTCCAAAAGCTGTTGAAGTTCAGAGAACAGTCAAGAAGGTGGACATATATGCAGAACTTGGCGCCGAAGAGAAGAGGGATCTACGACAGGCCAAGAATGCCAAGTCAGGCACACCAGATTACCCTAGGCCTCTCTTTTCCCCCCCTAAGACTTCCAGCCTATGACTGATATGCGTATGACGTACGAGGATAAGGCAATTTTACTTTTCCTAACCTATCCCTTCTAATCTACCCGATGAAGAAGAAGCTACGCAATATATTTCACATCTATTGCAACAGCTGGGTATACTAGTACAACTGGTAGTGGTTCTGTTGTAACTTATTATCCATTTGTTGCCTAAGTTGCATTGGATTATTGATTCAGAGAATCCTATGCAATAGATGGATCATCCGTTGCTTCTTTACAATTACTAACCTATTTAAAAATTGAATTCTTATATCACAGCATGTTGACATAATTCTCTGCCTCATGAGAAAAAGACAATTAACATATCGGGAAGCTTACGATATTGCCGATAGGATAATGAACCTTGACTTCTACAAAAAGCTCAAGGATAGGTACGATCAATTCAATGGGGAGGCATTAGCCCTTGTCGTCTTGATTTTCTAGCTCCTACGTTGGTCTTGGATGAAGAAGAAATGATAAAATATGTTAGAGGAGAGAGGCCAAATCCACACGGCAAGAGCTGGACCGAGGCAAAAAGGATTCTTGCAGTCATTAGCGTAAATGGCATGCATTATCGAGCTGTTGAGATACTATTGGAGGAAGTAAAGATCAATGTTTATGACTCCAATGTACCTCTCGTCGATGATTTCAATATTTTTCTCCTTGTGGATCCACTGATAGTGTTGTTGCCCATCTTGTTGAAGGAGAGTAAACTGATGAATTATTTGCCAAAGAAAGTGTTGATGAAGAAATCATGGGATTTTGAAGGTTGAAACAGGGGAATGATCCTTCCAAAATATGATGTCGCTAAAGCAAGCGGCTCGCACGCTCTTGCACACATCAAATATTGTTGACCGGCACAGAAATGGCCGAGCCAACTACTTTTCTATGTGACAACGTTGTGGCAAACCTGCAAGAGGTCTGGGCTTATGGGGTACTAATTGAACTCTTGAAGCCTGTGTATATTGAAGAGCCTGTGAAATAGCAATTTTTAATTTCAAGTCACCCTTCACTTTATTACATGTACATGTAGATGTAATGGCAATAATTTTTTCTGATGAAAGTTGAGTTTTTTATAATGCAATAGATTGTCAATCTGTTGTAAAGTATATTTAATCTGTTCTGGCAGATAGTTTATCTGTTGCAATAGGTTGGTCATCTGTTGCATTACGCTGATGTTATTTTTATGAATAATCTAATAATCTAAGTCTAATCTATTGCAACACTGGGAAGACCTGTTTGATAATTTCCAACAGATGACTTAAATTTTACAACATATACCTAAATCTTTTTGATATTTTTCAACAGTTACACTTAAATATCCATGTGCTCGACAACATCAAACCAGTAGCAAATACACACACCACCATAAAAATTTCAGCAATTAGGCTTGAATATCCATGTGCCCAACAACACCAAACCAGTAGCAATAACAACAATAATGTAGCATCTTCTTGCTCGATTTTGTTTCTCTTCAGAAGCCTTGACTTTGTTCAACAAACCCCAGATTACACAATTTACTTGTGAAGGATATCGTTCTTCATACCAATCAAAGTAATCACATCCACCCAATTTCAATAAAAAAGAGAACACAATTACAAAATAATTACAAGTCAATAATTAATCAACTAATTAAATAAAAAAAATATTACCTTTGAAATCTTACAAGTAGAAAACCTACGACCCGAAGTTTGTTGAGTCCAAAAAGTCTTTAACAGAGCTTCATGACCGCACTTATAATATCAAAAATCTTTATCACAAAAAATAGTGAAAGATGCACTCGACATTGTCAAGCTCAGTTGGAAAAAATAAAAGAAATAATTTGAAGAATTTGGATAGATAAAAGAAGATGACGATGAAGAAGAAGATTTGGAAATCTAGGATTAAATTTTAGGAGGAAGATGAATATATAAGACAATAGGGGGAAAAATGACCGTTGGGGGGCAAGTGACGGCAAGTCAGCAAAATGTATCAGACTGACACATTTGATGCCTATTTTATTTTGCGTGTTTAAAATGACCACTGTCTACTTGATGCCTATGTTATTTTAGGTGTTTGAACTGAACACCGTCGATGGGTTCTGCCTTTTTTATTTCAATTCACTTTAACCTTTTTACACATAATGGCAATTGTTTATGCCCAACGAAAGTTGAATTTTATAATGCAATAGATTCTTCATCTGTTGTAACAGTTATTCTACCTGTTCTGGCATATAGTTTATCCGTTGCAATAGGTTGGTCATCTGTTGTATTATCTCGATGTTTCTATCTAAGTCCATCTGTTGCAACAGCGGAAAGACCTATTTGATAAATTCTAA